>NW_019731275.1:803820-975484 GCF_002891405.2 Cryptotermes secundus | reverse complement strand
TCGAAAAAATTCGTGAAATCATCAAGGAAGATCGACGACAGACCATTGAAGAAATTGTGGAGCTGTCGGGAGTGACTTGGAGCTCAGTTCAGCGAATTTTGACAGAAGATTTGGGAATGAAAAGGGTGGCTCCGAAATTCGTGCCATGACTGCTGAACAAAAACAAGGTCACGTGGAAGCATGCTGTGCTTTGAAAGAAGAGTCCTGAAATGATCAAAACTTTTTTTCAAAAATTATCACCGGTGACGAAACCTGGTGCTATGCTTACGATCCTGAATCAAAGCAACAATCGAGCCAGTGGAAGACTTCAAGTTTGCCTCGCCCCATGAAAGCTCGTCAGGTGAAATCGTATCCTGCCTATTTAATTTTTCTTGATTTAGGGCTAATCATCATAACAGTATCAGATAAAGGTTATAAATTATGAAGACCATAACTAAGTTTCATGAACCACTTTTAAATAAACGCTTATGCATTTACATCATATCTTGTACTTGTAAGCTTTCAAACCTGGCACATGTTGTTCTGGCAGTCATCAATGTTGATGGTACAGTTCTCCCCAGAGTAGCCCACCACACACTCACACGTGTAATGTGTGAAGTGATCCACACAGCGAGCTCCATTCCGACATGGATTGTACTCCTTGGTGCAGAAAGGAATTTTGGTCTCACAATATTCACCTGTAATAAACACATTGCAGCCATTTCAAATGAAGACAGAATATTTATTGTGGAATAATGAGATATACGTGTATATACTCATTGCCTAGCCTAATACTGCAACCTTCAAAAGATTTTACAGCCCTGTTTTAAAAAGTGAATAATATTAGGAGAGAGGTGTCTGAGTCTAAGATAAGCAGTAGGAACTATGGAAAGTACTGGCAGTCATTTCTTAAAATATGAATGCCATGTAACACGAGCAAAAATGGTCAAATGCACCCATGGAAATTTATCAAAAATACAACTGTAAGAGCTTGAACGCTTTCAGTGCTGCACATCAGAGAGCCAATTATATCACCAAAGCCACTAGTGCTATGGCATATGGGGTTCAGTTGATCCTGGGCCTTAAGCCTCTGCCACCTGACATCACAAGGTCCAACTTTAACCTTTAAATTTAACCTTTACCACATAACACATATTATTCAAGATATATCCCACACTAAAAACTTAATATTAAAATTAAGGTTGTAATATTATGGGTAAATGTAAAAAATGGATCCATTTTGACATTTCAATATTGATATATATATATATATATATATTTGTAAACAACCTAACGATTATCTTTGCATACTGAAACATGTAGTGGGATGTAAATAAAATAACCCAAATGTTAAATATTTTAACATTGGCTTATAATCAACTGTTGTGTTGACAGCTCTCAATTATACCTTCAAGCAGTGAACTATGTACTAAAGTCTGTAGATGCAAATATTCATACCATGTTGTTTGACAAGTTTTATGTTCAGTGCCAGTTGCACACTTATGAATACTCTGAAACGCTGATGTATGTATGTTACCATATCACATTCCATATTTTCTGTGAAAATTATGCACTGAATAAAATTTATCAAGGGACTTTTTATCTCAATGCTCAACAAGGAATCAGATTATGGAGTTCATGTCCATACCATGTTGCCAAACCACATTCAATGTTATTCTGTGAAAACTATGTAAATACAAATTTTATCAAAGGACATTCTCATCTCAGTGTTCATCAAGTAACTGCACAGTTGAGTCTGTAGACACAAATATTCATACTGTGTTATCACAGTACACTCAGCTATAATCATTTCAATCTAACATGTAAAATATTACACTCAGAAAAACAGTAGTCACATTTTTTGGGACCACAATTTTAAGATAAGATTTTTTGGGTAAAGGTGAATGAAGTTTATGAGTAAATATTGTATCATTAATTTTGGCATGATGTCATCTTATTCTCAATCACAAAAATAAAATATAAAATAAATAAATAAATGGAAAGTGTATGTATGTGGGGTACCATCACATATGGGGACTGAAACTCATAATCTTCACCTGGGTTCTCAGAAATGCCATTCTGCTATTGATGTTTTGAAATCAGGAGCATTTGTGAAAAAATTTTAATCATAGCACAACCTGCTTCAGCACCTTAATCAGTACACTGCCAAGCACAGGATAAGAATAATTTGAGCAATTTCGCTCAAAGCTACTTAATTATAAGGTTAAAGTGAGAAGTATGAATTTGATTATTGCTATGTAATAAATAAATAAATTTATTTATTTATTTATTTATGCACATAAAGTGATTTATATATATATTACCTGGCTATTTTGGCATATTTTCAGAAACTCAGATATGGACTGAGAGACATATGCAGACCAGGAGAGCATATATAAGAATTGTAAAGCATGTTATGAAATTAAGAACTAATGAAATCTAAAACTGGGATGGTAGGACATTTGTGAAAGTAGAATCTAGATAAAAATTTGATGAATTTAATGATAAAATAGTGTGGACATGGATTACAATGACCAACTACAGAATTTCTTTCATAGCATAAGTAATGAAACATGTACTGTCGAAGCCAAAGACTATGTGGAAAAACGAAGCTGGGAACATATGCCAAATATACTGTCATGTGTATTAGCAACTACAGACAGGGTCTGGATTAATGAATAGATTTACTGACCACTTACAGGACGTAAATACAAATAACTTTAACACCATTGCTGATTTACACACTACAAATCACTCCACACCAAGTCTTCTTAGTCAATATTCCCTAGTTCTTACTTAGTAACAGATCTCAACAATGGCTATTCCTCTGCAGTGTTTTCACTAGACACTTCCTGGTAATGAATCTTCAGTTTCTGTTGCCCACTGGTTAACACTCCACAATGCAACCCTCAACGGCACTGCACTGCACTGCACTGCACACGCTCAACAAACTCGAACTGGACTCCTCCATCTTCTGTCAACTGCTGTCTCTTTTCACATATCTTTGAAGACCTCAACCCTCAATTCCACCTACTCCAAATGGACCTCAGGCTAAGATGAAGTTCCAAAATTTTGTGTCTCACGTATCTGTTTGTCTCTATAACAATGTTATTCAAAATCCCATCATTGAAAAGTAAACTAAAATAATCCTTGGGCTCTGCATCTTGTAGAAGGTTAAATTGTGATCCTGCATTTTTAGTAAATGTGTATGCCTTGGGCTTTTTTGTTGCCCATTGTCATATCTTCCCACCCGCCAATATGTAAAACACTTGTTTCAGTCTCACACTCACTTTCTGATGATTTGTTGCTCGATTCTTCATTCATATTTTGACCTTATTTTCCAAATTCATCTCTTCAGAGTGTATATCGATTTCTTCATTTATCATATCACTAACAGATTATTCATCGACACACACGGGATTATATTTATGTTTTTTCATGTGAGAAGGCAGAGGTCTACCTATATGTAAAGCCATGTTAATAATACTGATGTGCAGTAATAAATAAATGGCATCTGTACCTCAAGAAGTTCAAATTATGACTTCCAGATGGTAGGAGGAGGCAGACAAAACATTTATGAATGTGTTGCTATAGTATACAGAGCCAACTAGTGACATGTGATCAACATATGACCCATAAACTCTAAACAAACTTTATCGACCATATATCAACATTCATCCATGGAAGCACTGCCACCATGTTGATTATATATATCAATATCCGACTGGAAAGGGTTAATGGATGATAATGAAAAACTTACCCATGAATCCAGGTGTACAGCGGCATTCATATGCCTGCACCAGGTCGACACAAGTGGCATTGTTTTCACATTTACTGTTGTTGCAGTCATCCACATTGGTTTCACATCTGTCCCCTGTGAAGCCTGCAGGACAGTGACAGCTAGGGGAAAAAGACAGGAAGTGGTACCATTACTGAATTTAACTTGTATGTTAACATTAATTCAAAGAATATTTTTACAGTACTTCTGCATTAGAGTCCTCAAATTATTTGAGAATTCTATGAACAAGTGCATGTGTGTGTGTCTATATATAAAACCATACAGTTCTAATTTTCTGGAAAAAAAAAGATACTAGTATTCAGATGTCACAAGAAGGAGTGACAAAAATTCCAGAAATAATGAAAATCAGAAACGTCAAAAACTGAAGCAAAACGTTTACCTTAATTTTGTCCACAATTCTCTAATTTTTATTAACATTATTTTCATATTTGTATCATAAAAAGTACAGGTACAGCATGCTGTTTTGTACTGCTAGGAAAAATTATCCCTACTTAAGTGTGCCTGCATCAAACAAAGGAACACTTCTTTTTACAATATCCCCAAGTATCAGGTTTACTCTCTACCATTTCCACATCACCAGTTACTGCCTTTATACTGCATTGCTTGCTGTACACAGAGCATTAGCCATCTACATGAATTTTATCTCAATACATTTTTCTCTTCAAGAGCTCACTCATTATAATTATTAATAGAAATAAATACATACATATATATGTCCTATACATTTACATTCCTTTAGTATTACTTACTCTTATGTAATGTATGTATTATCTTTGGTCATTATAGTCCTATTGACTCTCTCTATATTAATGGGAAATTAATTTCCTGGCAAATGCATTTTTGCTTCATTAATTATTTTCATGAAATTACCAATTTTATAAAAAGAGGGGCTAGTGTATTTTGGTTCCATCTGACATGCTATCACTATAAATTCTCAGTACTCATCAATCTGCATCAGATATTTAATATGTCTGATGAGTGAGACTGCTATTAAAATCTCAAAGCTCAGTTAGACTTCCACCTCTGGCCCATCATTTGGATGGACTGGATACATAGAAAAGCATAAGATTTTATTGCAAAACTGAAAGGAGGCTAATGGTACCATGGGGCATACAACTTGCTTACCTAAATCGACCCTCTTCAAGAACTTTGCACGTCCCTGCATTACGACAAGGATTGCCATAACAAGCATCGATCATATACTGACAGTGCTGGCCATGGTACCCTGGTGCACAGCGACATACATACTGACGTTCAGGCAGTGGTTCACACTTACCACCATTCGCACATGGGAATGTAAAGCAGGCATCACACTTGGCCAAGATCTCATAGCTGACACGGCCTGGAATCCAACATGGGTTCTAACAACTTACTTTATCCAATAAAAACAAATGAAACTAACAGATATCAAGATACAGGCAAAGCCTTCCAATCTCTTTTCTGCAGTGATCTAACATACTCAATTTCATGCAAACTGTTCTTTCTTGCTGAGATCACGTAAACTTGATCCAAACTCTGCAGTCTTATCATACAGATTAAGTTTGCCTCGTACTATTCTGACAAGAGTTTTACAATAAAGTGACCATTTATAACTGTTTCTGAATTTGGGCATTAGTTAGAGTTACTGACCTTAATTCTGGTATGCATAAACCATGACTAAACTTGAAATTTAATTATGGTTACTGGTACTAATGCAGATAAATCCAACTTACACAAACGTAGCTAACTTGTCACTGCATTCTAACATTTTACCCCATTCCAAATTTGTCCACAAGACTACGCCGGAACAGTCTAAACTAATTTGGTTCTTAATTTGGCAAAGGTTAATACCATTCATATTCATCATCTAATTTTATCAACCATATTCTTGCATCACATCACCCTTTAAAAGTAAGCTGATTCTTTGGTTTTGTATGAGTGTGAAACTTAGTTTCTGACATTAAGGGAGGAATATAGATTGAGGGTGTTTGAGAACAGGGTACTGAGGAGACTATTTGGATTGAAGAGAGATGAAGTTATGGGAGATTGGAGAAAACTATATAATGAGGAGCTTCATAACTTGTACTCTTCACTAAGTATAATTAAAGTGATCAAGTCAAGGAGGATGAGATGGACAGGGCATGTAGCATGGATGGGGGAGAAGAGGAATGCATGTAGGATATTGGTGGGTAAGCCAGAAGAGACCACTAGGAAGGTCAAGACATAGGTGGTTGGACAATGTTATAATGGAACTTAGAGAGATAGGGTGTGATGGTATTGATTGGATTGATCTGGCTCAGGACAAGGATCAATTGAGGGCTCTTGTGAATATGGTAATGAACCTCCGGATTCCATAAAATGTTGGAATTTCTTGGGTATCTGCACAATTGGCAACCTCTCAAGAAGGGCTCAGCTCCATGAATGCATGAGTCAGTCATTATAATTTCGCAACACTAGGAACTGTACATGTATGTATATTAAGGTTAACTAACAACACTAAAAAATATGATTTAGACAGGCCATCTGGTATTGTTAGGAAAGCAACATCCTGGAAGCTATGATGTAATAAGATGAGGAAGACAAGGATTTTATTAAGAACTTTATTCAGAAAACCTCTTGGAAGTTCAAGACGGAGAGAACTGGCTCAGGTTTGCATCAAATTCCAGAATGTGGCAACAGTAGTACTGAAGCTTCAGATTCTGCTATCAGATCATTATTTAGTTCTATTCAGTTACTGTTTCTTAGTCATGTGATCACTGAAACCTTTTTAATCACCTATTTTCATAATCATGTGATTACTAAAACCTTTTTCATCACCTCCCTTATCATGTGGTTGATAAAAACTTTTCTCTCAACTATTGTCCTAAACATGGGGTTGCTGAAACATTTTTTATCACCTCTTCTCACGCCCACATCATTTCCAAACAATTTTCTTTATCACCTCTTTTCATCAACCATGTGGTTTGTCTCTATTGGATAGCACCCTACTCCTCTGTTTCAATGAATCATGTCTTCACCTCCCAGTTGCTGCTCACTGTCAGATCTATATAAGGACTTTCAAAAACCCTTGTACACATCAACCTTGAATATGGTAACTGCAACATTTGCCAAAACGTTAAAAATAATCCAACATTCAAAATGGCTTATTCCCAAAGCCTTATCATTAAACTCCAGCTGTGAATATCTAAGGGCATGTTCAGTTATAATTCTCTGAAAATACTGATACTTGATATAGAAGTGTACTGATCATGCTAATAAAACAATCTGATAAGAAATGCCATCTCCTGTCTTCTTGTAGACTTACCTTTACACTGAAAGGCAGAGGAAGGAGTTGTAAGCAATAATTTGTCTCTCATTGTGTGTGGCTCAACACAACGAGCAATCCCTGGTTCCACATAATCTCGCTTCACCCAGTCGGCCAACCAACGAAGTGAGCAGTCGCAGAGGAAGGGGTTTGCTCCAAGAGCTCTGTCAAACATTGAAATCCAAACCAGTGAAACTAATTTATCCTTTCAAGTTGAGAAGAAAAAAATAAAATAAAAGTTGAGTTTATAACAAAATTTACTAAAACAATGAGTTCTGTGATGAAATTAATGAAACCTGTTTTCCTTCAAATGTTTCAGTCTCTGTGATTGGAGGAGCAACAACTTTAAATTAATACTTCAAAAAATTAGAGATCCATTTATGCATATATTTTCCACTAGCATGGATTTAAACTATGCTGAAGTTTTCCAGACATAACCTCAACAGTTTATATCATTACCCTGTCTGCAACTTTTAGTATTCTATGAAAAAATATTTTATACAAAATTTGTAGGTTACATTAATGATTCATTTCCATGGAGAATTTCATGTGCCTAGCTCCAGTGGATTCATTAGGATCTGCATTCAATCAGAAACCTAATTAAATAAACAAACAAACAAATCCCATATAACTGTAATACACAAAGTAATTACATTTTTTTTATTGTAGCCACTTCTGGCCTATTGTACCAGCCCCAGATGATAGGTGAGGGTGATTGTGGAGCAACTGGGGGAATGAAGATTGGCATGGGACACTGAAGTACTTGGAGAAAACCTGTCCCAGCACCACTTAGCCACCACAAATTCCACTTGACCAGACCCAGGATCGAACCCGGGATGCCACGGTGGAAAGCCAGCGACTAACCACTTGAGCTATGGCATGGCCGAAATAATTACGTTACTATAAGTTTCATATGCAGTAGTTGGAAGATATATTCCAGACAAAATTTTAGGACCCTACATTATGTGATTTAATAACTGATTTCGCCTTTGAAGCGTTCTTGGCTGCCATGCTGAAGTATAAAGATGTTGTTCACCCCAAAAATATCCATTAAATGGTTCAAATTCATTACAGGGGATACACACATGGACACGATGAAACCATACTAAATATAGAAAACTGACTAAAATATAACGATCTCCTTACAAGTGTGTGATGGACTTGAGATCAGCAAATGCTCCATCAGGAATCACTGAAATGTCATTTCCATGAAGGGAGCTGAAACAGAGAAGGGATTCTTTTTAAGAAACAAAATTTAGAAAATTGTTAAACTGATTTTTTTTCTTTTCAAGCAGGAAATGTGTACTCGTATTACCCTCATAACCAAATCTGCATCTCTGCATAGACAGCATTAAACTCATGTTCAAAACTGTTACAGGTAACAAACTGCTTCACAGGTTACAAATCTGCTTGAATATAAAACAAACTATTTCTTCATCAAATAACTTCTCAAACCTGACCATGTGTTATGTTCATATAAATTACATTCAAATGAATACTTCCGGCAAAACAGCCTGATTACCCCCGTGCTGTAGTATTTACATAACTGTAACCTGATTCTATCAGAACAATGAGTTAAAATATTGTGGCATGCCTGCTGAAAGCCAGAACTGTGAAGCCAGCAGAAAGAGCCATTGTTAGGGAGTAGATCTGCAAACATTCCCATTGCTAAGCAATGTCTCAGTGGCCCCCCCCATGATCACCACAACAGACATGTATGCAATAATGGGAGATAGCTGATGCTATATAATAAGGACCAGCTGCCATTATGAGAGAGTCCTGAGATGGCAGTTAGAAGAGTAGGAGGTTGGTGCAAGATAGTCACCAGCCTGTAAGGACGTGAGCCCCAGAGCAAAGGACTGTCCACTGTTGGAAGACGTTACTAAGCAGTGCCGCGATGACTATGACTGAGAACACTAGTCTTTGTGTGATGGTGATTTGTAAAGATTAGTCATGAGTTGTGTATCTGAGTGTCCAATAAATGGATTACCAATCCAAACCCCATCTACAGTCATACTCTATCATGTGACAATTAGGTGTCAGAAGTGGGATAATTGGATTAACTGGATTGGATTGAAGACTGCATTGGATACGTATATTGCCATATAACAAAAATGGAGCAAATGATGGAAGACTTTGGCCAGTTCAGAAAGGCTGGAAGACCTGGTGAATGTCATTCTAGAAATGAGGGATGCCTGTCTATGAAATATAGGGGCTAATCAGCAAATCAGAAAAAATTGAAGGTCACATAATTGAGGTTTAACCAGAACAACCAGAGGCTGTAGCAGCACATCACGAAATTCCCAATGAAGAGGCTGTGATGCAGACTGTCAGAGCACAGGAGGATCAATCTCAGAAACAGCAATCAATTGTGGGATACCAGAGCCCACGGAAAAGAAGGACCAGGGACAATATTGTATGAGGAAACCCTGAAGGACCGAAGTTCAGGAACAGACGTCAGGTGCAGCTGAATTGCAGCAATGGGATCAGAGGACAAAGCAGGTGACAGGACCTACATCTGGAAAGCAAGGAGACATTCTATGAGGCTCTTGGACAAATCATCAGACTGGAGGTTGTGAAGAGAGCAGCTAAGTTTTCCATTGGGCTGCCAAAAATGAGTGACTGGACATTGTGAAGGACTTGGCCCCCAATCAAACAGAATAAGAGACTACTACTAGCAGCTGGCATGCCAGCGCTGTCGAAGTACCAGCCACTCCCAGATATTTTCTCCCTGGAAACAAAAGGAACAATAACACACTGATACGCTAATCAGGATGAGCAGCCTTAAGGAGGGAGTAATGTGTCATGTCTGCTGAGAGCTCGAATTGTGAAGCCAACAGAGACAACCATTCTTATAGAATGGCCCTGCAAACACACCCACTGCTAAGCAATGGCTCAGTAGAAATCACATGATCACCACAACTGACATGCCGCAATAATGGAAGAGATGTTTTCTGTGCGTTCTATGCTGAGGCTATATAATGAGGACCAGCTGCAATTACAAGAGAGTCCTGAGATGGCAGTTAGAAGAATAGGAGGGTGGTGCGAGATGGCTGCCAGCCTGCAAGGATGTGAGCCTGGAACCAGAGGAACATCCACTGTTGGAAGACACTACCAAGTAGTACAGTGCAAACAATGACTTAGAACATTAGTCTTTGTGTGTTAGTGATCTGTGAAGTGTACCCATGAGTTGCATTTTAAAGTGTCGAATAAATCTGATTACAAGTCCAAACCCTATCTACAGTCACTCCACACCAAGTGACAATATCTCCCTCTACACTATACTTGAAGACATTAAGCGTAGCAGAGGACACTCTCCTGTTGAGCATTAAGAAGTGTTAAAGGGATTATTTAGTTAAAATCATGAGGACATGTACTACAAGGCCAAGGAAGGGCTGGGAATCCCAAACAATCTACAGACTGCATAGCAAAACTCATGTATGAAATGATGAGTGTCTACTTACATGATGCGAAGTGACTCCAGTCCAGCCAATGCATCACGCTGGATGCACTGCAACTTGTTATAACTGATGATCCTGTACAGAAGAAAGAAAACTGTGTTGTGGAGCTGCGCACATTAATCACATGTTCAATTCATTGAATTTCCAGTTGTAAAAGCATACACAAGGGTATAATACATGAACACTTGAAGTAACTGAGTACAATGTAGTATAACTAAACTCCACGCACATTACAGATTATTCCTCAAAGACCAATTTCAAATGAACTCTAAATTATCTGCAGTAACAAAGGGGAGAAGTGGGGATACTCCAAATATCTAGAAATACCAACCATCTATGCTTCATTTGACTCAGAAAGTCACTTTATTATTACTTCGAAATAATCCTTTGACCCTATGTTTTTTCATGTTCTACCAATCTCCTAGAATTTCTTCACATTATGTAAATTAAACATCATGCCTAGTATATTTTGCCTCCATGTGTACAGTGTGGCAAATGGCTTAAAGATGAAATGGGTAATAAGAAAGGGCCGGATTTCTATGTCCTAATAATCCCTTAAATATTTATGCACTTATGCAAGAAAAACTTCTCAAATATATATGTAAAATATGTGCATAAAAATTCATTCATTCATTCATCTGTCATTAATCTGTCACACGACAGGTCCACAGTCTCTTCCAAAACAATTCCTCCACTTAATGCGATCTAGAGCTTTCTCCTTCAAATGACAGTATCCTCTTCTGTCCCCAAGGTCATCCAGCATCTTCTTACGTCTTCTTCCCACTTCTATCCGCCCCTCTATCTATCCTTCAATAACTTCTTTTAGAAGGCAGTTTCTGCGTAAAACATGACCAATCCAATTAGCCTTCCATTTTCTTATTTCGTGTAGGATATTCCTCTGCTCACTGACTCTAAATAACACTTCTTCATTTCTCACATAATCGGTCCAACTGATCTTCTCCATCCTTCTCCAACACCACATTTCGAAGCTTTCCAGGTGTTTCTGATCTTTTGCCCTAAGTGTCCAAGTTTCAGCCCCATACAAAGCAATGCTCCAAATGTAGCATTTCACTAGTTTCTTTCATACCAAATAATTGATTTTACATTACTTTAAGACCAACAAATCAACATTTAAGTTAATTTTATGTAATCACTGAATGATTCACTTGAAATGAAAAGCTATACTCAAATATAAATCATGTAACAAAGCCAACTTTTTTCATTACAAGTTAAAAAAACAACGGTACTCACATTTAGCACTACAAGCTTTATACTTCTCTTCTGCTGCAGTTCGCAATTACTAAATGTGTTAGGTTTTTCATGGTAAGTCACCTCCTGTTGTCTCGTATGTTGTCCTTATGGTGGGAAAAAATTCTTTCCACCTCACAGGGACTTATGGGTGCTTATACAAAAGCTACCATTTGCTCCGCTGTGAGTGAATTTTTACTTGGCAGTTCAGTATGTTTACAGGATAAAATTTCTTCAATTTCACAAATTTGTTCATATCCTGGCTTTAAAAAAATGCTGTGTCCTTTTATCTTTACTGATTCACCAGTTCTTCCAGGAACCAAATTCACTTTGGAAACAGTAGTTTTGAATACACTTAACGATTGATATAAAGTAGTATTTCTATTGCTTGGCTCCAGTGAGGAAATGGCGGATGGAAGATGAGAGAAGTGAGCAGATATAGAGGAAAGATTAGTTTCTAGTTCTGCTTTTTAGTACATCCTGGGCAATTTGAATGGATGCTGCACTTTTGGGATCAAATGTATTCATGACATTCCTAACTGTTTCTAAATGTTCAGTATAATAACTCACTGCATACAGTCATGTGCCCCAGTTCATTAAAATTGGTTCTGGCAGAAGCGGAACATTCCATGCAACTGCTTTAAAGGATTCTTTTCTATATGGTCCTTAACAAATACCTTCTTCACAGAAGACACCAAATTGTCAACAAGCGGAAAATTTACACGAATTATTTCTGCAACACACTGCAACCCATGAGCAAGGCAAGTCAAATGTGTCATATTAGGTAATATAACTTTAAGAGCAGTACCGGCTATGATCATATAATTTGCAGCATCAGTCACAAAGAGCAATACACGCTCATACTGAATGTCATTTTGACAAAGTAAATTCATGGAATCGATAAAAAATTCAGAAACTGCAAATCTATTTGTGGTTTCAAATTGTTCTGTCACAAGAAGGTATGGAGTAGATTGTTCATTCTTGTTAAGGGATAAAAATATAATATTTGCAATAAATCACCCCTCACGTTTATATGCACCATCAAACTATGTCTAAAATTTAAGAAATGAAGTATTAATATTATTATTATTATTATTATTATTGGAGGGGGTAGGTTTTCCCATGCACCATGACTAATAGTCTATTGTACGGCCTCCTTTGATATTCTACCAGTCGCCATACCCTGCCGGTACTGGTGCTCACTATCAGCCCCGTTCAGCCAGCGAGGCTGGCAGTGGTACCCGATAACTTCCCAATCTACTGGAGGCATTGGAAAGTACTTGGGCGGGAAATTTTACCTCATTTTGCTCAGAGGTCTCCTAGAAGAAATGAAGTAAGTCGTACATATATCCAAATGAGCATATGCTTTGGTTGCAAAAAAAAAAAAAAAAAAAAAAGAAAGAAAGAAAGAAAGAAAGAAAGAAAGAAAGAAAGAAAGAAAGAAAGAAAGAAAGAAAGAAAGAAAGAAAGAAAGAAAGAAAGAAAGAAAGAAAGAAAATGAATTTGCATTAAAATCCGGTGCAATGTAATGACGGCTCACCCATAGATTATAATTTCTGACAAAGATTTGCAAAAAGTTACAATTCATGATCTTTAACTTTTATTAGTCAAAAACACAGGTGGATGCATAAGCACACTTGATACCAATTTCCTTATAGAATAAGGAAAGTAGGTTAAGCAAAAATATAACTATTGAATGGTTCACATCAGCCATACTCACAAAGTTGAAAGCTTGGTGAGATTCACAAATGAGAAGTTGGACAGTATTGAGATCTGGTTGTTACTCAGGTCCCTGGAACAGACAGACAGACAGATGCAGCACTTAGATTACCTCTATATTACAGAACATAATTAGTATATGATCTGATCTCTTTGGCACTGGAGGTTTTAGACATCTCTTGAATCACTGGTACAATATGATAATGCTCAACATTATCTATTATATAATGCATATATTTTTAATTAATTATTGAAGAATAAACAGTAGCCTAGGCTCAAATGTAATCAGATATAGCATAAGACTACCATAAATAGTGGTCGCCATCTTAAATGGTGGCATAATAATACAGTACAAACTGTAAATAGTGGCTGGGTAATAAAATAGAGAAAGTGGAAAATAGTGATTAGGTCTCAAATAGTGTGCAGGTATTAGCAGAGTAATTATGAATATTGGCAAGATCTCAAATAGCAGCCACATATTAGCATAGAAATAATACATAGGCAGTTTGGGCAATATAATATCACATGACTTCAGGCACATATAAATATAATATTTCCAGCACATCTGTTTGAGGAACAAACATTTGTAGGATTTCAGGCCCTCACAGTGGTGGTTATGAAGACTTCTATGTTCTGGGATATAATGCCATGCAGTCCACAGGATACAATCTTCGAACAGATATCTGCATCAGGAATCTACAAGTAACAGTGACGTGTGATAAGACGAGTACTCACAGCCTGGTAAGTGATTTCAGATGGCTAAGCCGATCAGCATGGATTGTCTGTATCTCATTGACATCCAGGTACCTGAAAATATGAAGAAAAATGCCAGATGGTGCTAACAAACAAGATTACAACAGTCATGTAAGAAAAGCAGAATACAATACAACCTTTTGGGTCCACCTGTACTGTAGACAGTTTTCACTCAAATGTATTTGCTACCTGGGCAGATTACTGAGTAACCAGAGCAGAATGTTTAAACTCAAGAGTATTCACAGAGTGTAATTCATAAATATCTAATTTTTCAGTGTGTTTAATTAGTATTAAAAATGTACATTCCTTTTCCTCACTTAGAAAACAAATAATGCAACAAAACTACATAATCATTGTATTATAGTTACATTTTAACATTTCAGGCAACGGCTCAGTAAACACATTTTCTAGGTAACACAGTCAACTATAGAACTTTGGTTTATTTATAGTAACTTGACCTGCAGTACAGGTACAGTTGTCTCTTTCATTTGGCACTCATATTTGTTGAGTCACAGAAGTAAAATGGTTAACTGAAAAAATTAAATTAATTATTTGGAGTCATGAGGGTATTGTATTAACCTCCAGTAGTTCAGATGTGTCTATCAAAGGAGCAGAAGTGGATAAAAGGTCATCTGTATAATTTATTGAATATATTTTTATTCATATTAGTGTAGAAGTACATTCACCATTTAAATTATTCCATTTTATCTTCATTATCATATCAAGACTAGCTCTTTGATCTGTCCAACCTCCTTCCCAGTAAGAACTAATGGCCCATAGCCCAAGAGTAAAGCAGCCAAAGTGTAAAGTTAAACACTCCCTTCCATCTAGCACCAAGGTTAATAATGAGAAGAGCTATGTCTCCATTCCTATTATGGCATCATGGCATGGTGCTTAATTAAGCACAGTGACAACTGCTTTATCTTTTTATTACAATAACTCCTCCATCAACACCAGAGACATATGTTTGTGTGTTCAATCAATGATTCTCAGCATATTAGTGTTCATGGATTCCCTAAATGCCTCAAGTTCCTATATTTACTCACATTTCTGCAACATCCAAGCAAGTAGAGACAATACTCACAACTCTGATGTTTCAGGGGGAATCCCACGTGGGATCTCACGAAGTCGCACCCTGCTGCAGCGCACTACTGTGCCTGTACATATACACTTGGGGGGGCAGTAGTTGTCTCCCAGACAGCCTTGGTCATTGTCACCTGTCAACAAATTATATAGCTTGTATTAATTATGTGCAGTGTCCACTGTACACTTCATAGATGATGGCTATGCTGTCACATGGTGAGAGTTAGAGCACTCAGCATCAAGCTCTTTTCTCTACTCACAATCCAGTTATCACAAGTTCCTGAAACCTATTTGTGAAAGAAAGTATTTGGGATGTCTGTTCTACTGTATTGACATTGTACTGTGTCTTCAAATGGCCACAGCACTGCATATTGTATAGACAGCCAAAAAACATAACTCTTATTTTACTTAACTGTTTGAAGCAAGAAGCAGAAATTAGTAAATCAGTGGATGGAGTCAGTAAGTTGGAAGAAGTCACAGCAAAGTCCTGTGGTGATGTAATTAGGACAGTGTATTGACAAAAAGGTAAGACAGCAGAGTAAAGGCACAGTACTGTGCACCAAATGAATAATAGAAATTTCCAATATTATACTCACTTGGAAGATAACATAACACATGGTAAGTTCAGCTGGAAGCAATCTTGCAACTCAACACTAGCTCTTTTGTCTTTCTGCAGAAAAAGTCACCCCTCATATGTCATCTTCAGTTACAATAAGTAACATTTATCAATAGAGTGTTAGGTGAGACATAAGTAACAACTCTCTGTTCAGACTTCACCAAGCAAAAAACACTAATAATGTATTGTGAAGAGTGCAGCAAACCCACCAGCTTCCAGCAACTTGTAGATGAATATTTTGAATGTGAAAAGCTTTTATACTTTTCCTACCTTTTCCCATCATAGCTTTTCTTAAAAGAAAACCCAGATACTGAGACAAATGAACAGAAAACATTCAAACATTTATATGGATAATTTACAGGAAGCTTGATACAGTAACCTCCAATACGAAGTGTGTTCAGGAAATAACGGGAATTTTAAAATTTCGCGGGTTTGGAGAGTCCAATTGTCAAAATTTTTTTTTTATTATGTTGGTATACATGCCCCTGAAGTACAATAAAATTTTCAGCTGTATTCATTGCTTACTTTGTCTGTGGCAGCCGCTAAGGTTAGACGTGTTTTTATGAGCTTGGCGATTTTCGTTTGTTAAAAGAAATGGATCAAAGAATTTGTATCAAATTTTGCGTAAAAAATGAAATAAAGTGTTACAAAGTGTGTGAAATGTTAACAAAGGCCTATGGTGAGTCTGTTATGAGTAAAACAAGAGTTTACGAGTGGTATAAGCGTTTCCAAGATGGCCGTGAAGACGTTGCAGATGACGAGCGCCCCGGACGCCCCAGCACATCAACAACCGATGAAAACGTGGAAAAAGTGAAAGCAATGATTATGAATGATCGCCGAATCACAATCAGAGAAGTCGCTGATGATGTTGGCATATCGATTGGCTCATGCCATGAAATTTTTTCGAATGTTTTGGGTATGAAACGCGTGGCAGCAAAATTTGTTCCAAAATTGCTGAATTTTGAACAAAAACAGCGGCGAATGGAAGTTGCTCAGGAATCACTAAAGGAAGTCAACGATGATGCAGAATTACTGAAACGTGTTATAACAGGTGACGAAACATGGGTTTACGGATATGACGTTGAAACTAAGGCTCAATCGTCTCAGTGGAAGCATCCTGGATCGCCAAGACCGAAAAAGGCTCGACAAGTGCGTTCGAACGTGAAGGTTATGCTTACTGTGTTCTTCAATTTTAATGGCATAGTGCATCATGAATTCTTGCCTCAAGGTCAAACGGTCAATAAGGAGTACTACCTGAAAGTTCAACGCCGTTTGCGTGAGGCAATCCGAAAAAAACGCCCGGATTTGTGGAAAAACAATTCATGGCTTTTGCACCACGATAATGCACCTGCTCACACTTCGTTGCTTGTTCGTGAATTCTTGGCCAAAAACAATACTGTAACGATGCCCCAGCCTCCATATTCGCCAGACATGGCTCCGTGTGACTTTTTCCTATTTCCAAAAATAAAGAGAACCTTAAAGGGCCGTCGTTTTACAAGCATAGATGACATTAAAAGCGCATCGCTGAAAGAGCTAAAGGCTATCCCAAAAATCGAGTTTGAGAAGTGTTTCGATGATTGGAAGAAGCGCTGGAATATCGAATGGGGACTATTTTGAAGGCGACAACATTAATGTAGACGAATGAATAAATATTTTTTCCAAAATACGGAAATTCCCGTAATTTTTTGAACACACCTCGTACACATTTGAAATTACACAAACTGCTGGTTAAGCCAAAGGTAAAATAGGGCAATGAGGCATAAGCATGGGTTAAGACAAAAGAGGAACAGAAGCAGCAGAAATGATAACATATCAGACCCTTAGCTTGATAAAGCAATATTCCGAATGACCTGAAATTCAATAATAGACCTTTGGTCAAAAATATTACAAGGTTTAGGAAGAAACTGAAAGACCAGTGGATATAATGGGTGAAAGCTGATGGCCAAATAAGCACAGAATTACAGAGCTACAGAATGAAGGTTAAGAGGATAAACCTGGAGACAATGGAAAGATGAACTGGAGGTCTGTATAAGTACTAAGTCTTTCTGCAACATACTGGTGCATTTGAACTCGTGATGTGGCAGCTCATGAATTAGTACATCCTTCACTCGTGGAGGTGTGTGGCAGCGTGGATTCCCCCCACTCAGGTCATGCTTTTGCAGCCACTCAGAAAACCAGGCCAAGTGGCAATTACAGCTGAAGGGATTAGACAGGAGGTTCCTGAAAGAAAGAAAACAGTTACTCATTCTATAAATAAATCTATATCAAAAGTCAACTAACTGGTGATGGTTCTTAAAACATTTACACACAGACAAGTATGTCCATTTGTAAAGGGATTAACTTCCTTGAACATTATCCACAGTCTGGATAAGATATGTGACTCTGTCTTAATCTTCAGGTAGAAGGAATAATACTTACTCTCTACAGACCATGAGACTAATTCTGATACGAAGACAAGGAAGCCTTAAAAGTAGGATAAGGTATATCTTCACTGGAAAATATGCAGTGTCCACAGAAAATATTCCCATGATGACATCAGAACAATGTGAATGATCTTCAGAACCATGTGCCTTCTAATGTTCAAGACAGTGACATCTTATGAAACACTCACTTTTATTCAATGGCCTTCCTAGCCACTATAATGCCAGCAAAGATAGATAGAATTTTCTGCTAAAAATCTCCTTCCATTTTCTTGCTGTTTAAGGTATTGATATAATTCATTTGCTATAATACCTAATATATCAGTGGCCAATTGAGTAATCAGCTATGGACATCTGTTCAGGAATAAATGAACTTACTTTCTTGAAATATGGCATGGAAGAAAAAAGTTTCCTGTGCTCTCACTAACTAGTGCAAAAGCAATCTGTCCACAATTACTGAAAATTAAAATTTTCTTGTAAAATAATCCTTGTTTTTTATCGCCATTGTTTTTGTTGTTGTTGTTGTTGTTGTTGTTGCACTTCAGTAAATTTTTTATTTGCACCATTTACAACTGTAATTTATGAAAAATATGCTTGTCTGATGTAACACTTAAGTCCTGGTTAGCACAATTTTTCTTAAAGTAAAATGCTTTTCACTGTGACTGAATCAATGTACTTGTATTTGAAATACTAAAAGAATATATTTTTTCATACACTTGATAGCACTGTACTTACAGTGAGTGTAATGATGTGAGGAAGTCAAACGATCCTGGCATCACGCAGGTTATATGGTTGTCATACAGAACACTGTAAAATAATAATAGAATCAACAAAATTTATATTCCTGCAGAAATAATGAGTTTACTGTACAGATGCTGTCCTATTATTTTATGGAGGCCACAAGTTTCAGCTGCACTGGCAACTTGGTCAAGTCTAGTATGATAAAATTTATCTCTCAGGAGGTTTGTGGGTCAGTTGACTGCATATGAGAGAGATCAAGTGTGGAGAGTCTGAACGGTGATACCAGCAAACATAGAAGCTCCCACTGTTGAAGATTCTTTAAAATAAATAAAATGCAACGTATATCAGTGCACAACCAACCAAGCTAAGCAACAGTCAGGCAGAAGTCTTCTGGCAAAACATTAAAACACAAAAGTCCTGCACAGTATTATGTAAATAAATCTCATAGTAATTAACAGTTAATATTTCTAAACAAATTTAACTGTAAATAAAAAATAAAATAGTAAATTATCAGCCAACATAACATGTTTTTCTAGAAATGAAAAAGCTACAAATTTATCAATACAGGAATACATTAGTATAGCACAAAATCTAATGGATTTACTGTGTATTTATTTGTAATTTATAGCAGTGCTGTTATAAGCCAAGACCATATACTGTTACATGACTGGTTGATAGTGAAAAATAAATTTGGAAGGACATAGAAAGACGTGACTGCAGCAGAATTCAAGTAATTATCCTAGTAATTTTCTGGAGGGACTGAAGAAGTCCATTATAATTAGTACCCTGGATAAGATCTAAATACAAGTCAGAAGTGTTACTGCTTGAGTCAGCTTCCTCAGATGAAGCTGCTGTAAACATACAGTTTTAATGGTCTATAAATTTGATACATTTCTAGTTCAAGACTGCACATACAATACTTACAGTGTCTTTAGGTTTGTCAGACCAACAAACATCTTGTTATGAACTTCTCTGATCTTGTTTTCTGAAAGCAGCCTGAAATCAAACACAATAACTCCACTTGTGAGCTCAATAAACACGAGGGTAGTCTGAGATTGAAGGTACAAGTGTTATATATGGCCTGTGCGAAACGTATCAATGTCACTTGCATGAATTGGTACGTCGAGTAGCAGAGAAGTAGCTGTGCTAGAGTTGTTGTTCTCTATCCACATGTCTATGTTTTACAAGCGAACAAAATGGTCTTTTGATTGAAAATTATTCAAAGTTTAAGGTCCATGTGGTGGTCAGGCTTTTGCAAGTAGAAGTAAGACAGAGAGAGATTCATTGCAGGTTTGTGAGTGTTTACAGCCAGAACGTTTTCAGCTGAAAGGAAGTGTCCAAGTGCTGCAATCAAGTATAAAGATGGCCGAACAGCACTGAATGATGATCCACAAAAACACAGAGGCAGACCAAGGAGCTCGCACAGTTCAATCCCAGGTCTGGTCAAGTGGGATTTGTGGCAGACAAAGTGGTGCTGGTGCAGGTTTTCTCCGAGTACTTCAGTTTCCCCTGCCAATCTTCATTCCACCAAATTCTCCATCATCATAATCACCTGGGGCAGGCTACAATAGGCCAATCAGTGGCTACCATGCCGAGTGGACCCAGTTGGACTCCAACCCCCACTAAGCGAATAAAAAAAAAGGAGCTCGCACACTGATGAAAACTGTGTCATTATCGAAGGTTTGATAAGGGTAGATCAAAGAATCAAAGTTCATGAAATTGCCGAAATGAAAGGTATCGCAGAAGGCACTGTTCATGAAATCATCTCAGATTTAAACTTCCATAAAGTGTCTTCTTGCCAGGTTCCGAATATGCTCACTGAGGAGCACAAAAGCAAAAGAATGGCTGCTTTGCTTGAAAATCTTTGCCGTTACCAAATTGAAGGAGGATCATTTGTGGAAAGAATCATCACAGGAGATGAGGCATGGGTTTATGAGTTCACCCCAGAGTCAAAAAGAAAATACATGACTTGGAAATATCCTCATTCATACACCACAAAAAATTAAAAATTGAGTAATCCGTGAAAAAAACAGTGGTGACTGTGTTCTGGGATTGTGATGGCTTCCTGCAGTGTGAATTTCTCCCACCAAAAACAACGATCAACAGCGACAAATACTGTGACACTTTTGAAAAATTGTTGGAAGCCGTTAAACAAAAGAGACCAGGACAATGAACTGCTGCTGTGAGGGTTCTGCATGATGGAACATGACCTCACACTTCAGCCCAGACAGCAGCCTGGTTGCAAAAGCATAAGTGGGAAGTTCTGCAGCATCCACCACATAGTCCTGATCTAGCACAATCAGATTTCTACCTCTTCAGGCGATTTAAGACCTTTTTATCAGGAAAGAGTTTTGAGGACCAAAACACATTGCAAAAAAGAGTTGCGCGATAATTCACATCCCTTGGAAAGGAACAATGTAATGAAGGAATATTTAAACTTGTAGAATGGGATAAATGTCTGGATGATAACAGTAACTATGTGGAAAAATAAACATTAGTATGTAGTGTTTCTTGACTTTATTAAAGATTCTTTTTGCAATAAATATGTTGATGCCATCTGGTGCTGTACCTTTAAATTCGGACCACCCTCATAACCTTAAAAAACTTTCTTAGAAACTAAGGGGATTACAATAAAAATCTGTGCAAAGACATGCGCATACTTTCTCATATACAACTGAGCTCAAGTACATTACCTAGGATATGAAATTGAATGTTGCTCATTAGATCACTGTTGATTGCTGAATACTTAAAAATAATAAAATCCATCTGACCAATGAAAGCAAGTTTCGAGCAAGAGGACTTTTGTGTTTAGATCTCTAGTGTGTGTACGGCTATTTTTTGAAGACACTACCTATTCAATTTTATTTAGGGAGATTGTCTTCATAAAGTACTGAAATGCAATCAAAATCATTGAGTTGCTTTCAAGAAAATATCCATTTTATGTTTTTGGCCCCATCTGAAAGGCAACTATTTCTGGAGCTGGAATGTTCAGATTCACTGACCACTGACCTAAAATAAACTCTTGCATACCGAATATGAGTAAAATTCATCAAATTTTCAGGTTCTATTGATGCATACATGTACACAGAGGGGACATGGATGCCAGTAACCTCGTCATTTGATCCAGAGGTCAGCACTGTACTATGCAACATTATAAAAGTAGTTAGAGCCAGAAGATAACCAAGATAATGAACACACTGGAAATGTCACAACATGGGGAGGTTGTAGGTAGGAGGTAGGAGGTTGTAGCATTGCCAAATTAGTAAAGCCACATCTCATGGTACAGCAGGAACACTACTGCATAACCTGACAGCAAATGGAGAAAACACAGCATTGCAGACAAGCAATAACACATGAAGCCCCTTCCACATAATTTTACCTGTACAGCACACAGCATCTAAGGAGCTCAAAGAATACCCGACTGGTATCTGCTTTCAGGAATCATT
This sequence comes from Cryptotermes secundus, assembly GCF_002891405.2. Classification (NCBI taxonomy): domain Eukaryota; kingdom Metazoa; phylum Arthropoda; class Insecta; order Blattodea; family Kalotermitidae; genus Cryptotermes; species Cryptotermes secundus. The sequence continues at coordinate 952,936 of NW_019731275.1, read as the reverse complement.
AATTTCTTGTATTTTAATACAGTTCAGACATGATATATACAATTTTTAATAGCTTTCAAAGACTTGGTTCAACACCCCTACAGGTGGAAGAAGTCTGCCAAAATATGTAGGGTGAAAAGGAGTGTTGTAATGAATAGGTTAAATTGTACAGCTGTGTCAGATGTTTTTTTATTAAAGTGAATTATATTAATAATATGTTAAGCACATACAACACAATTGCTTTGAGAGCATCCAAATAGAGACATTTAACAAAAAGACCAATGGTGAGAACAGGTATTAGACTGAAGTGACAGAAGAGACACAAAATATATGAAGGAAAGAATAAAAACAGACAAAAGATGAGGGATTGTGGAAGAAGAGATAAGAACAGAGAAGGCTGTGTCATAAAACAATATATTGGATGGCGTAGTGGGAGGTGGGTGTCACGTGAACTCTTTGACCTCGCGAGTGACGTCACAAACCCCCACTCCATCCATCAGTGTGCAACTCTCGGTAAACCCCCCATTCCCCCGCGGTGACATGGCAGAGGAGTGGCTGCAGCAGGCAACCATTGCCGCGGTGATGTAACACGGGATGCTGTGGTTGCTATGCAGCAGTAAACAACTCCCGACAGCATTGCTAGGCTATCAGCAAACATGACGTTACGCAACAGTGGTGTCTATTACATAACTGTTTTCTGTGTTGTCCGTAACAAGGCTAAATAAGGAGCAGCGAACACTATTCAAGAGGAGTATTCAGTAGTTAGTTAGTAGTAAGTGATTAGACAGTGAGGATTGAGCCAGTTACTAGAGAAAGAGTAACCAGTTAATTGCAGTCTAGTATTTGTGACATTGCCAATGGCAGTAAAGTTGAGATTGAAAATGGTGCGATTGTAAGAGCGAGTGTGAAATAAAATATGCTATATCAAATACGGCGTGAAGTTATTTATTACATTATACACCCAACACGTGACAATATGGTACTTGGCATATTAAGTAATGGTGATGGGGGTGGTGGTGGTGGCGGTGGCAGTGGCAGCGGCGGTGATGTCATGGTCTAACAAGTGATGATTACATACAGTTCAGCGAGGCGTGCTGCTCCCTCAAATGCATTCTCTTCAATTCCTGTCACTCTGTTCCGTCTCAGGTCCAGTTTCTGTAGGTTCAGCAGCCTTCCAAATAAGCCATCTGATTTAATGCGTCCAATTTCATTGTCATTCAGCAAACTGAAACAGAAAGAGAAGTAAAAGGACCAGCACAACATATCACAGTTTCATTACAGAAGCATTTCTATGCATATTTCAAAAATAATTCATAAGCTTTACTCTCTGTCTACCTGTCTTTCTGCTCATAATATCTGTGTTCTAAAGTAAAAAAAGTAAAGCTATCCCTGTAACAGGCCATGAAGGCCCGTAGTGTTGTGAGACGAGGGTCCCACATTATCTAGATAATAGGCTCAAAGATGGCGGTAAGGTTGTCAGCCTTACATGCTGGCCGTGCTTTACTCCCCAAGAAAATTATTTAATCAATTCCTGGTATTAAGTTCTGTTAGAGGCTGAGTTGACCTGTGCTCTAGACAAATTAATTTCAATTAAATTACAAATAGAGCTTATTGACATATGTTTTGAAACTTTCATGCTTGCAGTATATGGGAACCCTTTTTGGGTAATCAGCCATGTCAATGTGGAGTTGTTGCATGGCATTTTAGAGATTCTGTTTCCACCGTGAGAGGTTGATGTGATGAGTGCTGTATTCACATGCTATGTGCAGGGGTTGGACAAAATATTGGTACCAGTACAGATAGTGTACACATTTCTATATTAATTTGGCGTTGGACCAACTTTTTCCTTCAATACAGCCACAATCCTTCTTGAAATGCAAAAGTTTCGAACAGTCTCTAGAGAAAATTTTACAACATTCTTCTTGAAGAACATCTTCAAGTTGCTTTAGAAATGTAGGAGGTGGGAATCTGTTCCTCACTCTGGTCTCCAAAAATGACCAGAGTGGTTCAATAATGTTCAAATTTTGTGATTGTGCTGACCAGGGAAGATGCTGAAGTTCACCTTCATGCTCTTCAAACCATGACTGAACAGCTTCAATTAAGTAAATGGACGCGGTTTACACAGAAAATAAGAAAAACGACCCCGTAGTGAATGAACCACATGCAAGTTTTAATTAAGACAAATAAGATGAATTATTTTAACAAGTTTTAGCGAGTGTAAATTTATCATAGTTGACAAATACGGACTTTTTAAATACTTTTCAAATGGTGTTGTGAAAACATATGCAATTGCAAGCAATGCAACAGATTGATGTAATTGGGACACCTGATGATGGCACTGTGTTGCTGAAACATGTTGTGAAGTGACAGGTGAAATTGAGTGCACTGCAAGACGGCCACTGTATACATATCATGGATGAAAATCAGTGCAACAGGACGCTAAAATATAACATTATAAATGGAAGCATTGTCATCTTGGAAAATAACATCTGGATAATGGGCTGCACCCAACTACTCAACCTGTCCACATACTACCCTGCGGTAATTTGGCATGAAGGGTAATAATGGGACCCATAGAATGCCATGATATTGCTGCTCGAACCATCACAGCTTCTCTCCCATGTTTCATTGTTAGAACCAGGTCCTCCAGATTGTAGGCTTCCTTGGGTGTTCTCTAAACACAAACTCTTCCTGATACAGGGAACAGTGTGAAGGACGACTCATTTGACCATGTCACACAAGCATTTCCAGTTGTCTGATATCAAGATTTTATGGTGGTGACACCATCGTTTATGCATCTGAGCATTATTTTCAGTAATCAGAGGTTTAGCAACTGCAGCCCTACTGTGAATTTGTGTTGTATTTGTGAAGCTCACATTGGACAATTTTTGTGGAAACAGGGTCTCCAAGATAAATGTTTCATTCTGCTGTCACTTGTGCCGCAGTTGGTTCTGAGATTTTCTGGAAAAATCCTTCTCAATATATGATGATCTCTTTCTGTCAGTGTTGATTTTCACCCACTGTTCCATTTTTCTGATGTTGTCTTCCCATGATTTGTGTATGCTGATATAACCTTACAAACTGCCACTCTCAATACACATAATATGGCAGTTTTTGTCACAAATGCTCCGGCTAAACTTCCATTAACGATCTGTCCTCTTTCAAAATCAGATAAGTCTTCAATTTTCGAATTCTTTCACATGGACTGTCACTCAGCACAATCACTAATGCACTGACCCTAGCACTACAAAGTGCAAAGAAACAGAAGAAGAACATTCAGTGTTGCCAACTGCACTACTTTCATTGTAGCAACACAAAGAAGTTCTATTCCTAAATTTCTTAATGCTTCCACTATTTCCTCCACCCCTTCTACATGCAAAGAAAGCTGAGGGCTGACCAAGCACAGACCATCTGGGGAGCAGCATGCACAGTTAGACAGGCAGCACTATCCTGTCCCAGCTTGGAACACATGGGAAACAGTGGGTGGAGTTGAGTCCACACATTGTTTCCCACATCATTCCCACTGGGGCAAGATGCTACTGTCTGACCTCAGATACTCTTCTGTCTACTATTCATTCACTTTTTTATTATTAACCCAGCCATTTTTTATATTGTTCAGTTAACCAGTATTCACTCATTTTGTTCCTATAATATAATACAATGGGGAAGAATGTGTGTGGCACGACATAAGAATTTTGGGTGTAGAGAACTGGAGGAATGTAGCATTGAATGGAGAAGAATGGCAAGCAATCCTGAGGAAGGCCAGGGCTCACAATGGGCTGTCATGCCAGTGATGATGATGATAATGATGATGATGATGAATACAATACATCCAGCCATTCTTTGATTTTTTTCAGTTCAGAGTGAAATGAGTAGCATGAACGGTTCATGCATCGAGCAAAACTCACAGCTCTGTGGTGTACATTGGGATGTCCTTGGGGATTTCTTTGAGTCCACGAGCTGAACAGTCCACGAGAGTACCTTCACATGAGCAGCCACTGGGGCATGCACTGTCAATAAGACATTCTCCTGCCAAACGAGTTCGGAACTCCTCCACACCTGCAATCAAGTAATCAGCACACACTGACTGTAGTTTATACCAAAAGATGTATTGTTAACATAGCAACAGTGTTCATTACTACAGTAAAATGTGCTTATAATTAAATTCTGGAGGAACCCAAATATTTTTCTGCTTCTGCTGCAGAAAGGTTTCCATTGATCATATACTTACTTCTGGATAATGGTACAATAGGCCAGAAGTGGCCACAGTACAAGGGACTTAGTCCCACCCCACTAGCATTACTTCTAGAAAAAAGGAAACATACTCCACAGTTCTATGGTATCTATTCTTCCTGGTCTCTGGTTGGCATTTTAGGGGAATGCAGAGTAAAATAGTGGTGAACAGGTTCAAAAGCAAGGTACTTTAATGTATCGTGTTGATTCAAAACTACCATTCTGATGAAGAATATCTGCCATATTTATCCAATATATGGGACATAAAGGTAAAACATAAAGCTATCCCTGTAACAGGCCATAGAGGGCTGTAGAGTTGCAAGATGTTGAGGCTTCTAGATGACTGGCTCACAGATGGCAGTGAGATTGTCAGCCTTATGCAACGTGTGCTCTTTACCTCAGGAAGATTCCTGGCATTCATATCTGTTAAGAGGCAGAGTTGACCCCATTGCCATAGTGCGGCTTGAGGAATTAGACCAACTGAAAAATCCAATGCCCTCATTGGGAATCGAACCTGTGACCTTCTGGCTTGTAAGTGCCTAACCAACTATGTTACCACATACCTCCAATATATGGAACATGCAGAAAATAACTGCAGATTCTTTACAGCAAAATAGCATGGTTATAACAATGCCACTATGCAAGGTATTTTCAATACATTGGTCTGTGGCGTTTTTATTAATTCATAAAATTTGGTTTACAGATGTTATTTGCCAAGATATTGCAACATCACAGTTGAAAACCTGACTAGTGGAACAAGAAGGGATGCCATTCCTAGGCTATGGCGTGGTAAACATGTTTCTGCAGCAGCACATCAACACTCAACAACAGAGGAACTTTTAGATGGGATGTTATCTATGCAGTGAGTGCCAAGAAGTTAAGTCAGTCAGAGGTCAAAGTTGGTGGTTAATTGTCTTGGGTTCCACTGTTAGCAGCAGCTATCTAGCAATGATCAGTGAATAAACAAAACACTTTATGTGTGCTGTAGCTATAGTGAGCTATAGAATGTGTAAATCAGTGAGATTGTTATTGTCATGTGTAGTTACAAGAAATAAACATTCAATAAATCTAATTATCAATCCAAACCCTGTGTCTAGTAACTAACACAACATCAGGGGGCTATCCGAACACTGTGGTACAGAGCATTTACTATTACCAAAACACTGTATGAGTATAGGTTTGAAATCATCTTCACTGTTAAGCACATCTCAATATTTTGAAATTTATGTCACTATGATAATCTCCTGTAGTCCGATGGGATTTAAAATGCATGGATGCATTAGGAACAAAACTTAGGTTAGTTAGTTAGTTAGTTATTGGAGAGGGTGGGTTTCCCCATGCACTGAGACCAGTATTGGTCCACTGTGCATCCCTCTATGATATTCTACCAGTCTCTATACCCTACCAATATTGGTGCGTACCATCAGTCCCGACCGAGCCAGCGAGTTCGGCCTCTACTGGCTTGGCGGTATCTATAATGCTTCCTCCATCTATCAGAGGCGTTAGAGACTACTGTTGGGCGAGAAATGTCCTTGAATTTAGCTCAGTGACCTCCTTTGGATATATGAGGTTCTTTTACGTGCCGTAAAGCTACGACACGGGACCCACGGCTTAAAGTCCCTCCCAGAGGACTTGTTCCCTGAATTTTTCCGCCCTTAAAAATTCCACGACCTCTGCCGGGTTTGAACCCGCGTACCACGAGTCATGAGGTGGGAACGTTACCTCTAGACTACAGAGGTCGCTACAAAACCTAGGTTACTGCCAGCATGTACTGTACTCTACTGTTTCCCTTTAGAGACAGAAGCAAGAAAGCCACTCGGCTGCGCCATAACTCCAGCGGTTAGTCGCTGGCTTCCCACTGCAGTGGCCCGGGTTCAATCCCGGGTCTGGTCAAGTGGGATTTGTGGTGGACAAAGTGGTGCTGGGGCGGGTTTTCTCTGAGGACTTCGGTGTCCCCTGCCAATCTTCATTCCACCAAATTCTCCTATCATCATAATCACTTAGGGCAGGCTACACGCCCCACTAAGCGAATAAAAAAAAAGGCCACTCCAACTGAATGGCAAAGAATAATATCCATAGATGAATGTCTCATCTAAAATCTATAGGTCTGCCTTCACTTCTGTACTTTGCTATGCTCCTTCAATATGGTATCCTGAAAGCTCTGGTACTGTAGTGTTCCACAAGGATTTGTCAATTGGCCTTCGCCTTTTTCCACCTAAAATCTAGATTCATTAACAACTTTTTTAAACTTGACACACTCTGTGGAAACCTGACTGACTGGACAAGCTCCACATGGGTTTTCTTCAGCATTGGTCTTTGCTTGTCAATGATATTAAAATCATAAAAGTCCTACAAACAACAGGTTTGTTAACGTTGTCAAGCACTGATTTTGGAGGTTACAAGTCCCTTGTTATGAGTAGTTGCAAAGAAAGTCGATGCATAGGTTGCTGCTAGGACAAACAATAAATTGGATGGGAACACAATAAGGGAGAAAGGAAGAAAGACGATAAAGACACAACAAGAAGTTCCAGAAAGAACTGATCGCCACCTTTCCTTTGATATGACATGGACAGCACAGAAAACAAGAAAATTAGGAGGGACACAGACAACAGGGTGGCCCTTATTTATAACTAGCAATGATGGCAGAGAGGGGAACAAAAAAACACAGGCTACAAGGTGAGCTCATAAGCCTCCCAATAAAAATTAGAGGGCAGATACATGGAGAGATGCGCAGACATGAATGGATATAATTATAGGCAGATAGACAGCAAGGTGAACTCATAAGCTCCCTTTTATGTCTTAAAATAAGGAAAGTAGGCTAAAAAGGGATAAAGAAAAAATTTTCCTGTCATCTTTAATGGACAATGCATTGGTCACAATATAAGTGAAATTATCACTGTAACAGGCTGTGGAGGCCCATAGGGTTGTGAGAGGTTGAGGCTCCCACAACTTCTAGACAATTGGCTCAAAGATGGCGGTAAGGTTGTCAGCCTTACATGCCGGCCACCCTTTACCCCCCACAGGAACATTTCTGGTACTCATTTCTGTTAGAGGCTGAGTTGACCCCAGAGACATAGTGCAGCTGGAAGGATTAGGTAAATTGAAAAAATCCACCTCATCAGGATTCCAATCCGCAACCTTCCGACTTGTAGCATAGTGCCTCAACCAACTACACTACTGTGTACCCCTTGATCATAATATAATAGGAAGAAAATTGTAGTTGCCATCATGAAAACCTGAGAGAATCTGCTTCCTAAAATTCATGCAGGTCTTTGTATACTGACAGACTGAGAGCTCAGCCCTCTACAAAAAGACAAAGTGAGCACAGTGGGCAGCAGAAATGGTCACCCAGATCAGAGCAGCTAAGCCTAGAAGTGACGGTGAGTTGCACAAAGTGGTCATCCATCCTACAACCACTGACTTGATGATGACCAAGTTTTATTCTTAATGACTGTGCAAATGTAAATGCATAATTATTGTGAATAATGCTATCAACTCTGACAATGTAAACTTTTTCAAGCCTGATTTTGTTCAGACTTGTCAATTCAGCTTTTTCCTGAACCAGAAGCATTCCCCCGTCACAAGGAAATGGCCTTAGCCGACCATACAAAGAATACCGCTTACCCTTACATTTGAATTTCTCGTCCTCAAATGCCTCAATGCGCCGCCGCTGCATGCGCTTGGGGGTGTCACATCGTGCCCCTGATGTCTCAATGGGATTGCGATGCAGGTACTCAGCCAGCCACCGCAGGTTGCAGTCACAAATAAAGGGATTCCGGGCCAGATGTCTGGAACATGTGGACCATTAATAAGTGCTGGAAGATCTTAACATGCCCCTTTTCTTTTGTAAGCTTCTGGCTGAACAGAGAGAAATCCACATTTCAAAAATGGCATTCATTTGAATGTGTGTGCGTTGTTCACTTTACGATACTCTCAGTATGTAGATTATATAGCTCGAATGGTAGGATGACTGATGAATGATGAATTGGAGAGATTCAAAAGGAAGCCATCGTGGCATAATCAAAGTACATACTAATATAAAAATAGATTGCTGAAAATGTTAAAAAGGAACAGACAGATGTCTTAATTTTGTCTCACATTTCACTAAACATCTGAGATCGGTGATATCAGGTATAGGCAAATGTTTTGGGAGAGACATTCCTCTAATCCGGAAAAGACATAAAATCGCTTCAAAGTAATTTATTTTTGTGTTCTGTGCCTAGTGCTCCAGTCTCGTGGCAGAAGTAGGGTAAAGCTGCCCCTGTGCTTAATTAGTTAAGCAATATGCCATGAAGATATATGGGGAAATGGAGGTATAGTTCCACCTTTCTTAACCTCGGCACTAGAAGGTGGTGGGTGGCCAGCTTCACGCCCCTGCCGCTTTACTCCTGGGGAAAGAATCTCCTGTACCTGTTGCACAGGAGACTGGGTGGGCCCCAGAATCAGTCTGGACTCTGTGAGAATGAGACAAATCTTGCACTGCCACGACTCGAACCCGGGCCGTCCACCCAATAGCCTGTCGCTATACCAATTGAACTATCGCAACCCCCTTCATGGGGGAAGTAACACTTGAAGTTTGCTGACTGCCTACCATTTTTTTCTGTTACTTATTACTACACCGTATTCACTGAATTTCGTTAAATATTCACCTCGAAAGAAAATGTTAGAAATAAAATATCTTAGTGATATATAACCTATATTTTACGGCAGGTACCAAATTTTTGTATGATGAGCCAAGTTCCATTTGAGTTTCTAGTTAGGTGTGAGGTATGACTGACTGATAGGGGTAAAAAACAGATTAAGTTGTTCCTGTACTTAATTAATTATGCACCGAGCCATGAAGAAGTATGGGGCGTGCAGGTATTACTCCATCATTCTTGTTCTTGACACTAAACGTAGATGTGTGGTCAGCATCACGTCCCGGTCGCTTTACCTCCGCGGAAAGAGCCTCCATTTCCAATTGGACACGAGGGTGGGTGGGCTCAAGAGACGGTCCGGACACTGAGAAAACAGAAAAGAATCTTGCCCCTGCCTAGAATCGAACTCCGACCGTCCAGCCCGTAGCCCGTCGCTATGCCAACTGAGTTATATCGGGTCGAAGACAGATAAAGGGCAAAATTAAACGCACCAGACAACTCTTTTCGTAGACCTCTAACCCCAAATTGCATTGAAATCCGTTCAGCAGCTTTGACAAAGAACATAAACACACATGAACGGATATCCTGCCTCTATACAACAACTGTAACTGAGCCTCTGTTCTTGTATAACTGGCTAAAACAATTACGGGCGCCATCTTCGACTCGACCAACCCACCCCCTCCAAACTTCTCAGCTGTGCTCCTCAACACAATATTCCCGCCCCTAACTAAACACTTCAAAAGATATACGAGCGACACGCTGTATTTTGTAGCATTATGATACCAGCATAATCTTTACGTCCTGCCTGCTGAGCATCTTTTCTGACACGTCTGTATGGTGGGTAGTCTGACCGATCTGTCACAGGCGTAAAACAATCTAGACATTTCGCCGGGTAAGGGAAGACAAATCAGCCTCAAACTCAAATTTCGCCGTGCGATGCGATTCAAATGAAGATATTTTTCCTCTGCATGTACTAGGTTCGAGATCCTGTCAGTACACATGTTATTTTAGGTAATATCAGAATTTCTCTATACGTAACTGGTCAAATCCGGTTGTTACACACGGCGGTCAGGACTGTCGCCGTCAACCGAGAGATTTATCATCGCCACGAAATCGCTCGCCAACTTGACGGCACTGACGTCATAAGGAACTCGATGATACCAAGAGAAATTGGCGGGAAATCTTTATCTCCTGTTCGTTATGCATTTCTTGCACAAATGCACGCAGGGGAGAATGTCTGTCCGGAAACTTTACGTTTTCAAAATGTAAACGCACATTTATTAAATCTGGTAATGCACGATTACATTAAAACTACTAGGGGAACTTAATTTCTGTGTGTGTCGGCCTAATATTATGATCAGATGGTCTACCAGACGCTCAACCAAAATTCATTTTATTTCTAATCTCAAATATTGGAAGATCTTAGCAAAATAACTGGTACGTAACATAATACAGACCTTAATTAAGATCTGCAACTTTTATTTGAACGGTATTTTGATATGGTTTATACTGTAGTGTGTAGATGGTACGCGAGACGAAAATGTCGGGTTCTAGTTCGGATGATTGGCTTTATTAGCACCTTGGTTACAATCTCTCTTAATCATATTTACTACGGCGCTGATCGACACAATAAAGATTATTCTGCTTCAGTTGCCCGCTGGTTAACACTCCAGAGGCGAACCCTCAACTGACTCCTGCAGCCTCAGTTGTCTTCAAGATAACTCCTCGGTACGGACCCCTAAAAACACAGCTTCTATTGTTGTAGAGGCGTATTTACCTCGTCGTTACATAGCAACAGTCGCGGAACGGACGACATAGAAAACGTTCTTCTATTGTTGCATGCGTGGATGTTGGGGACGTTACCTAGCAACGGGCCCATACGTAGCAGTAATTAATAAAGTAAACGGAAAATTACTTTTTGAATTGTTCAGTGTGAAGTCTGTAGCGAGATTATTTTTGCAACATCATGTTTGTGTCTATAATAAATTAACATCCTGGACAGTGAAGAGTATTTTTAAAATGTGTATACTCCATTGTAGAACCACACTTTTGTTTAATGTGGGAAGTCGTATTGGAAGTTACGAGAGAAAGGAGAAACAAGGAATGAAGCAAGGAAGAATGAAAGACAGAAAGACACAGGACAATACGAGGAGCAGGGAGAAGTTGTTTTCATCATGTCCTGGGCTCTAGATTCATAGAAGAGTACAAGAAAAGTGAGAAACTTGAAAAAAAATCGATGGAACCTCCATCTGAGAACCTGCCCATCTCTTCTTTACTCTTCGCGCCCAGTTACTGCATTTGCATGCTGTCAGCCCTCGCGTCGTTTGTCAAACGCATCCACAATTACTTTTCAGGCATTTCCCTGCCGGTGCAGTTCAAAATTCAAACTTCGAATGGAGAGGGCAGCTGGGAATGACAGTGCCGCCTGGGGGGATTGTTAGGAAACTTGAAGGCTACTATATCTGTCCCTCCATGGGAGGCTAAACGCTGCAGCTATGAGGACGGCATTAAGCCACTTGTTACACAAACACAGGATCACGTTTATTCATATAAAGTAGGCTACTTCGTATCAAAAGAATCTTCTAACATTATGGCGGAACTTGCTGCCTCCATCTTAGTCACTAAGCAACGTGGAAAAGAAGTCCCCTCCTATATTCCATCTCTTCTGCCGGATGGAGGGAAAATAACAGGGTAGTTCCCCTTCCTCCAGAGGTAAGCTCCAGTTCTCGCTCTGTGGCTATGTCACTCACATTTCCAAAATTGCGACCTTTTTTGGCTCATTAATTTAAGAGCTTGCAACAGCTCCACGATTACTGGTGAATTTTTCCTCTGCTAGTCTGACCAGTTGCCTCGAGTGACGTAAGAAAGAAACGGCACAAAACTACTCCGATTCAAAATTACATAGCAGCCGAAACCACAAGAGATGGGACGGCGAATTGATGCTGACAGTGATGATTATGATGGTAATAACAGCCGACTTCCCACTGCTGCACCCCGGGTTCTATCCCAGGTCACGTCATGTGGGATGTGTGGTTGGCAAAATGGCAATGGAGCAGGTTTTCTTCGAGTACTTCAGTTTTTCCTGCCAATTCTCATTCTACCAACTACTACATACTCGTTAATTATCGACACTATAGTCTCAGCGCAGACAGCGTCGTTAAATAACAAAAGGAAAAATTAATATGATGATGATGACGATAACAATAATAAAGGTAAAGTCCCTGTGCTTAATTAATTACGCACTATTCAATGAAGACAAAGGGGGAGAGGAAGTATAGCTCTACCATTCTTGACCTCGGCACTAGGTGGTGAGTGGTCAGCTTCACGCCCCGGCTTCTTTACTCCGCGGGAAATTTCCCCCAGTGCCCTTTGGATAGGAGATTACATTTTATGTTTTTATACTTACAGGCAAAATAATGAGCACCGACATGAAAACAAAACGTCAGATATTTTTATTTTGATTGAGTTGAGAGACGCTAATTTCATTACGCTAATACCTAGGTCGAAGGGTTGACTGTTCTTGCCAAGAATAATACCAATATTTTGCCTACCTCCAGGAACTTCTCCGTTCACTTCGGTTTTTCTAGATCTTACACATTCGGTAGGACTCCTTGGGCGGGTGATCAGCTCGTCGCAAGGCCTCTACCTGTACACAAACACAGAACACGCGCACACACAAACTACACATCCATGCCCTGAGTGGGATTCGAACCCACGATCCCGGTTTCCAAGCAAGCGAAGACAGTACATGCCTTAGACCGCTCGGCTATCGTGACCGGCTATTAACACTCATAGAAACCCACAATTTCAACTAGAACTGAATTTAAGCAGTGGTATTGCGTCCACGTGCCGGTCACGGTAGTCGAATCCCATTCAGGGCATGGATGTTTAGTGTCTGTCTATGTGTTTTTCTGTGTTTGTGTATGGGTAGACGCCATGCGACGAGCTGATCACCCGCCCAAGGAGTCCTACCGAATGCCTAAGATCTAGTAAACCGAAGTAAAACAAAGAGTTCCATGGAGGTAGGCCAAGGCCCAAATTGGGGCTGTAGCGCCAAAGGTAAACATAATTTCCTGCACGTGTACGGTTCTCAACACAAAGCAGAACGGCCCAAAACGGATACTTACAGTGTCTGGATACTTCTCAAGGAGTCGAATGTTCCGTTCGCCAGCGACTGGATGTTGTTGTCGTACAGCGATCTGCAACAGATGCACAGCCTCATCGTTACCATAGGAACGCTCTCCCATGCAGCGCTGCACTACACTATAATACGTATATAAAACGGATAAAGCAAGAAACAAGAAAAGATGGTGAAAAATTGAGGAAGGAGCAAAGAAAAAATAAAGAGAGAAAAACGTGAAAAAAAAACAAAGAAAAGGGACGAAAAGGAGAAAATGTAAAAGAGCAAAGGAAGAATGAGAGATAACTACACAACCTTCCTATTATATGTTCACTTGGCGAAATTTATGCAAAAATAAAATCATGCATATCATGACTCAGGAACACTGGATAAAAAGTTTAAATTAAATTTTGACGGTGAAATGAATTTCTCAGTAACCCTCGGCTTGGAAAACGCCCATGTGCTTCCACATCAGATGATCCTACGTTACACAAAACAGCATCTGCAAATACCACAAGAGACTAGCAGTTATTTCTTGGAAAATACATAAGATATTTCTAGTCAGTTTTCCATGGTAAAGCAGAGTTGTCCTTGTGCTTAATTAATTAAGCATCACGCCATTAATATGTAGGGGAAGTGAATGTACAGCTCATCAGTTTTTAACATCGAAAATAAATGGAGGTGGGTGGTCAGCTTCACGCTCTTGCCGCTTTATTCCCGGGGAAATAAGCCCCGGCATCCGTTTGAATTGGAGGCTGGCGGGCCCCAGGGCCGGTCTGGAAAATATGGAGAAGAGAAGAATGCTTTGCCCTTGCTGAGAATAGAACCACGGTCGCTCAATCGATCACATTAATTTTTTAATTATTCTTTTTAATTCGCTTAGTGGGGGGGTGGAGTCCAACTGGGTTCACTCGGCACAGCGGCCACTGATTGGTCTATTGTAGCCTGCCCCGGGTGATTATTATGATGGAGAATTTGGTGGAATGAAGATTGGAAGGGGAAACCGAGGTACTCGGAGAAAACCCCCAGCGCCACTTTGTCCACCATAAATCCCACTTGACCAGATCCGGGATGGAACCCGGGCCGCCGCGGTGGGAAGCCAGCAACTAACCGCTTGAGCTATGGCGCGGCCCAATCGATCGCTTTACCAACAGAGCTATCGCGGCTCCCCTAACTCCATGGCACACTTTGCAGTTAACTAGCTGATAACAAAATCCTCTACTTTTATGAAACCTGAATGTCCATCACCATCTTCACAAAAGTTTTCCAGCGAACCAGATCCTGAGCAAGTAGAATTACTACTTCTCTACAGTCCTCTTTAATATTATTCTCATACATAGAGTCTATGTAAGTCTGTAAACTGATAAGCACAGACTGTGAAGGTTCTCATGTATAACATCACCTAAATATTCCGCTCAGCATTGAGGACAGAGTGTACTCCAGATTGCAGTATGAAAAGGTAACAGGCCGTGGAGGCCCATAAGGTTGTGAGACGTCGAGGTTCTCACATTTTCTAGATAATCGGCTCACAGATGGTGGTAAGGTTGTCACCCTTATGCGCCGGCCGCCCTTTACACCCAGGAAGATTCCTAGTACTCATTTCTGTTAGAGGCTGAGTCGACCCCAGGGTCATAGTGCGGCTGGAAGGATTAGGTCAATCGAAAAAGCCAATGGCCTCATCGAGAATCGAACCCGCCAGCTTCCGGCTTGTAGCATAGTGCCTCAAGGAACTACATATGTTTTCCAAAACCATTCTTTGGAATTTTGCGGCCCTCAATGATCATACTTATCATTCACAGCGGATAATAAAAACGCAGGCAACACTAAAGGCAGTAAATACACTAAACAGAACACTAAAGGGAATTCTTGACAGAGCTAATGGACAACAATATACGGAAACTTAAACACTTTCCTTGAACCACTCACAAATACACGCCACATACAAACGAGCTTCCCGTAAGAGTTAAAATATGCGTCTATATTTCATGTAATGCTTAGATTCCCTGTATTGTCTATCTTTTTTGATAAAGTTCTATATCTTCAGGCAAAGTAGGTGTTATTATGGATCAAGAAAGTAAAGTAAAGTAAAGCTATCCCTGTAACAGGCCGTGGAGGCCCATAGGGTTGTAAGATTTTGAGGCTCCCACATTTTCTAGACAATCGGCTTCAAGCGCCGGCCGCCCTTTACCCCCAAGAACATTCCAAGAATATTCCTGGTACTCCTTTTTGGTAGAGGCTGAGTCGACCTCAGGACTATAGTGCGGCTGGAAGGATTAGATAAATTGAAGAAAATCTAATGACCTCATCGGGATTCGATTCTGCGACCTTCCGGCTTGTAACATAGTGCCTCAATCAACTACGCTACCGCGCGCCCCCTACTATGGATCAAAACCAATCAAAATTCAAATGAGGCTCGAATAGAGGTCGCCTATTTAGCAGCCAGCAACATTACAGAGTGCCGACCCCAGCGGCCGCGCGGTCTAAGACATGAACAGTCTTCGCCCGCACAAACACTGGGGTCGGGGGTTCAAATCGCACTTGATGGATGGGTGAATATGTGCTTTCATTATGTGGCTGTGTTATTCTGTGTGTAGGCAGCGGCCTTGTGACGGGCTGAGGCCCCGTCCAAATAGTCCTACCCACTGTGTATAGGATTAAGAAACTGAAAAAGCGGCCAAGGCCCAACAAAGGGCTGTGTAGCCACAACAGGATAGAACCTTACAAAGTGAACTGATTCTAACTCGACTCACAGTGTAAATCCATATATGCAAGTGCACTGAGTTGGTTTGCAGATGAGAGACATTGGCGACAAACGGAAGGACAAACAGTAATGACGTCTCCATTATGGGTTTAATTTGTTCAAAGAGCGTATGGAAACGATAGCATGTAATATTATCACGGTCAATTAGTCGGTAACGGCAGAGCAATAATTGTCGACAGTATCCTACACGTTCCTATTATTTCATTTGTTCTAAAATTCGCGTCACGTTCCATTGTTAATTAAGCGCCGTCACTGCCACAAACCTATCGCCGGGGACGGTGGGGGGCTTGTAAAACAATAGACTGCACTCAGAGGGGTACATTAAGTGCTAATTGCATGTAATTATCAGTTCTCTAACGGGAGAACATGGGTAAAAGAGAAGAGTTGAAAAGTCTGAACGAAAGATGCTTCCCCATTTTCGCGCGTCGTCCTTGAACTCAGATATGGATATCAGTACTCAAGACAACGATTGATACCCCTGTGCTTTACGTCCATGCCATGAAGGCGTAAGGAATGGCGTGGAAATAAAGCTGCACTTATTCGTAATCTCGGCATTAGATTGAGAAGAATGGTCAGCGGTATGTTCTGATCGCTTTACGACCGGTTAAAATTCTCCTTGGTACCCAAAAGTCCCATCTCTTACTGGTCTATCATCACTACATGTAAGGCTCATCATGACATAAAAGCGTGTTCAGGGCGATAAGACAAACATAAACTCATCCTCAGCCTTGGCACTGTGTGACAGTGAGTGATCAGCTACATGTTCTGACGGCTTCACTAAGGGGAAATATTCTCCGATGGGATTTAGAAAGACCAGTCTGAACTAAAAGTAATTAGCCCGCAAACTTACAACACAAGACAACACACCGTATTTTGTACTATTTTATTAATCAAGAGTTCTGCCTTCTGCGATATAATGCCACGTAGTCTGGTGAAAGTAACCATATGGCGCTATATCCCACAAGAGAGAACTCTTCACAATCACTGAAGCAACTTCTAACTTGTATCTATTCTTTAAACCATTGTTCCCGATAAAAATTGTATTTTTACACAAAAATCGCATAACAGCTCATGCATAAGAGTGATGCCTTGTGATAAGAGGAGGCAGAGCCTCTGTGTGATCCACCATTTGCAATTTAGGTAACGGCAATTTCAAGTTTCGTCATGCAGTAAGCAGTTTCTTAACCTAGGTCCAGCGATAACTTACAACAGGTTCAGGCTGTGCAGGTCCTTGAAGGTGTCCTTACGGATGCAGGAGATTTCATTCGCATTCAGCAACCTGAAAAGAAACGAAAAATGATGAACATCGAACAAAACCGTACACCAGGCTCTCTGTACCCTTTGTCCATGTGCCGGTACACCAAACTGTGGTTCAGTATCGTACAGCACGCCAAATCGTCTATTATTGTAAAGCTGTATGTGTGTGTATGTATGTATATGTACGTATCTACCTACTTACTTGCGTAGGTATGTATGTATGTATGTATGCATATACATGTACGTATCTATGTATGCATGTATGTATGTATGTATGTATGTATGTATGTATGTATGTACGAATGTATGTAAGTATTGTGTGCATGAAAATATTTATTAACTATGATCATGCTATTCTTCATCCTTATTTACGCTCTCCGTTATGTAACTTTATTTTGTATTAGGCATTAGCATCACTGGTTTTAAAAATTAACAGATTAACAATATTTCAGGAACGTAATAAGTGACAAAATTGAAAGCAAATTAAGTATTAAGATTAACAGGTTAGGAAATGTAGGCACAATGTAACAATTCTGGCGCGTTGCCTCACTCATGTTTCATTATCTCTTGCGGGAAACTCGTACTGGGCACAAATTGATGTTGTATTTACGTAGAGACGCCAGCCAGCGAAGATGCCATAATTACAGCCGTGAAATGTGAGCCATGGAGACGCTCACGAGATGCCGCACGACAAATGGGACTATATCTCAACAGAGGGACCTCGCAGTGCATCTATATCACTACTCGTGGGAAAACACATCTGTTTCCAGAAAGACTGTCTTCTACGCATGTAAGTTTCCAAACGGCTACATCAACACACTGTGGACGTGCTCACTTTGCATAACATTCTGTGGCCAAAGGAAGCATGTTTTACGCGAGAGGTCTGTTCAGCGTGCACCACAGTCACCTCTGACCACGGGGTAATCCTCATGCAATCCGCGGAAGAGGATGTCCGCTTCAGCGTCTGCGTTTATGCTGGTAATGTCGTGGGCTCCTGACCTCTGCCTGGCAGGCTGACTGCTGACCGGTGCTGCTTCAAGTTGTCTCTCTAGCTGTGATGCAGAGGTTATGGTTTCAGCAAGACGCAGCTCCAGGGCACTAGAGGGAGGATTTCCAGCAGCGATTGACGCGACTTGTCCAGGGCAGGTGGATTGGACGTCGAGGACCAATTTCGTAGCCTCATCAGTCGCCCGATCTAGTGGGAATACCCGAAAGGGAATAGTGATGCGGTCCCCCCGGACTACCAAAGATGTCGTGACAAGACTTCAAGCAGCCATGACGGTCTATGCAAACAAGTGTTAAAGCGTGTTCGAGAGAATGACGTGAGGCGCCGCTTCCAAAACCCCCTCTAACTACGAGGCACCCATAGCTTTATCATCTGATAACTTGTGCCATTTGATGGTGACGTGTATTTTGAAAACTAAAATCACAGGATACATCGCATGCCATATTTTCGACTTTGTTTTTAAACAAGGAATGACACAATGGAGAGCCTGTGCGCGGATTTCGCTTCATTCAGTATATTGTGACATTACGCCTGAAAGTCGGAATAGCGGAGCCAAAATAGATTTTTATTGCTAGGCAACGACTCGGTAAACAGGTTCCCGCACCAACAAATATGTCGACAACGATGAAGGGATTGTTAGAACATGGCGGAATTAGAACTGAGGGAGTCTCTTGAGACGACAGTCGAAGATGATTGAGAATAAATGGGATGAAAGGAATTAGAGTGTGAAAAGAAAATATTTTGTGTGCCATCGTACATGGATCAGAAAGTTAGAGTACGACTGGACAGAGGGGAGACAAGAAGTGTGCAGATTGGAAGAGGAGTTCGACAAGGATGCTGTTTATCACCAATTCTGTTCAACTTGTACAGCGAATGCCTTACCAAGGAAGCTCTGGATGGGCTCGGTGACTTCAAAGTAGGAGGGCAAATTATTCAAACTGTGAAATATGCAGATGACCTTGTGTTAATGGCTAAGGAAGAAACTGTGCTACAGGGCATGATTGATAGACTAATTGAAATTGGAAGGTGCTATGGCATGGAAATGAATGTGGAGAAAACAAAAGTAATGAAAATTTCGAGACAACCAACCCCAGTCACAATAAAGATAGACCAAGAACAACTGGAGAATGTGAAATGTTTTAAATATTTGGGTAGCTTGTTAACAGATGATGCAAGGTGTACTAGTGAAATTAAATCCAGGATTGCCATGGCAAAAGCTGCATTTAGCAAGAAGAAGAATCTTTTTACCAGCAAATTGGACTTAAATTTGAGGAAGAAACTAGTGAAATGCTACATTTGGAGCATAGCTCTGTATGGGGCTGAAACATGGACACTTAGGGCAGTAGATCAGAAACATCTGGAAAGTTTCGAAATGTGGTGTTTGAGAAGGACGGAAAAGATCAGTTGGACCGATTATGTGAGAAATGAAGAAGTGTTAATTAGATTCAGTGAGCAGAGGAATATCCTACATGAAATAAGAAAACGGAAGGCTAATTAGATTGGTCATGTTTTACGCAGAAACTGCCTTCTAAAAGAAGTTATTGAAGGATAGATAGAGGGGCGGATAGAAGTGACAAGAAGACGAGGAAGAAGACGTAAGTAGATGCTGGATGACCTTGGGGACAGAAGAGGATACTGTCATTTGAAGGAGAAAGCTCTAGATCGCATTAAGTGGAGGAATTGTTTTGGAAGAGACTGTGGACCTGTCGTGTGACAGATTACTGATGATGATGATTACAGTGATATTTGAAGTGCGTGGTTCAGTAAGACTGGTATAATTACTGTGCTGAAATCCGTTGTCAGGATACGACTAGTGAAGCCTGAGAACTCCAACTGAACACGGTGACCGCGTGGTCTAAGGCATGACCTGTTTTCGCTCGCTCGAACGCTGGGATCGTGGGTTCGAATCCAACTCAAGACACGGATGTCTGTGTGTGCGTTTATTCTGTGTTTGTGTTGTCCTGTGTAGGTATCAGCCTTGCGACGGGCTGATCACTCGTCCAAGGTGTCCTGCCAATTGTGTAAAAAAGATTACGAAATTGAAGATGAGGCAAGGACCCAACACAGGGTTGTGGACCCACTGAAGAATGAATTAACGAATGAATCCAAACCCCGTCTATAGTCACACTCCTAAATCGTGACTCGACTGAACACCCGAGCAGAACAATAGCTTGGGCAGTGCCCAGCAAGGGGTGCAAGGAGAAGGAAACGGGAACCAAGAAGCAGGCGCTGAAGGTAGACCTAATTCATGAGTCATCTGGTACTCACAACAGTTGAAGTGACGACAGGCCGTGGAAAATTCCCGCTGGAAGATCCTTTATTTTGTTCCCATACAGCACTCTGCAAAAGAAAGAACAGCCTTGTATAAACAAACAAGCGAGACTTCTCTGTGTGTGTGTGTGTGTGTGTGCGTGCGCAAGAGGAAAATGCCTACTCAGCATATGTTCTTACATACCATAGTGGCCAGAATGTTAATTTCTTTCTAATCTGATGTTTTGTTTGCTTCTTTGTTTATTCATGTGTTGGTATTATAATGAGAGTCGGGAGCGAGCAGTCGGTACAGCGACTGGCTACGGGCTTGACAACAGAGGGGTTGGAGTTCGAATTTCCTCTTCTCCACGACGTCCAAACCGGCTTTGGAGCCCACCCACCTTCCTATTCAATAGATACCGGGGACTCTTTCCCCGGGGTAAAGTGGGAGGCCGTGAAACTGAGCACTCGCCTCCAACTAGTGCCGAGGTCAAGAATACATTGATCTATATAACCACTCCACCGTACGTCTTCATGGTGTAGTGCTTAATTAGTTAAGCACAGGGACAACTTTACCCTTACCACTGATATTACATATAATTCGTATAACAACGCTACAATTAGTTTGGGCTATGCCTCATCGAACTGATATGATGAGGTTATGGCCTATTACAAGATACTATCTCGGCATCCGTGTGAACTGAGGAAATCCATGAGGGTGATCGGTATGCGGCCTGGATCTCCATGAAAGTCACAAACAGTATAGTAGCTTGAACCAATTTCAGCGTTTGGTTGTTACAAACCCATTATGTGAGAAACAATCTCACTGTTACAACCCACCCATGGGGGTTTGAGGCAGTAATATTTTCGACAGCTCACACATTGGGATATTGGGCTCGAGCCCCACCCGGGGCAAGAATATCTTTCTTTCTATTTTTATATTGTTCTGTGTAGGCAGACGCCCTGGACTGGGCCAATCCCCCATCCAAGGAGTTCCATCAAATGTCTAAAAAAAACTCAAGAGTACCAGAAATTAATTAAAGGTAAGGGTAAAGCTATCCCTGTAACAGGCCATGGAGGCCCATTGGGTTGTGATACGTCGAGGCTCCCACAATTTCTAGACAGTCGTTTCACAGATGGCGGTATGGTTGTCAGCCTTACGAGCCGACCGCCCTTTACCCCCCAGGAATATCCCTGGTACTCATTTCTGTAAGAGGCTGAGTCGATCCCTGGGCCATAGTGCAGCTGGAAGGATTGGGTAAACTAAAATAGCCGCCTCATTGGGACTCGAACCCGCGACATTCGGGCTTGTAGCATACTGCCTCAACCAACTACGCTACCGCGTGCTCCTTCAGAAATTAACTTCAAATTGGATTAGGCCAGACAGCCTAAGCCCAAAAAGCTAAATATTAATAAGAAGAGCCGTCGGTTGCATACCTATTCACATTATACAGTAAAAATATTCCACCTGCACTTCATTAAATATTTAGCAGAACGAAAGACGTTTCAAATAAAGCTGTACGCCTGGAGCTTAACGACGTCTCTGTTTGGGGTGGGGAAAAATGCAGGCAATTTCTGCACCGCTCTCTTTAGAGCCGGCCGTACCTTCACGAAACTGATGAAGTTCAACTTGAGTGTCACGTGACCTCAGGTTACTGGGCCTACCCACGGTTCTGACCCACGTCTGTTCCCTATATTCTACAGATCTACTTCGGCATTTATACGTCAGAGGCGTCCTTACACACGGAACAATATTTTTCCAGCCCTGACTCGCCCTCATGACTACAATTTTCTTGCTCCTCGTTTGTTTCTCTAATGAAATCCTTAACATTATCTCAGAACAGGTCACGACTCCTTCATTCCATACAACAATTTGACGCTATACTCGTATAACGTCGTTAAACAATATCTGCAAACAAAAAGAGAATGACCATCTGGTTTTATGCTATTATGAAATTAATTCATTCTTAATTATCACGTTCGTATCTTTTTTAAATATATGTTCGAACAATATTTTAATCAGCAGTCTTTTTGTGAATTGAATTATGACGCTGAGGATGACTTTTAATAAGTCGAAACATGTAGGGCAGGGCACAAATATACTGTAATCAGGGATAATTTGACATGCTATCTGTTTTAACATGTTGCGTTTGACGATGCAAATGCTTTACGATTAAGATGGAACAAGGTGGCAAGCTAAATTTAACTAAATAAATACACATATACGTACATAAATGTATGCATACATAATTCATGAAGTGTGGCATTACCTGTCAGACCTTGTTCAGCTCAGGTCAGCCATTTGTGTTTGAAAACAAACATGAGTGTCTCCTGTCTGTACGTTATTTTTGTGTTACTTCTTTGTGTTACTGAAAAGCGCCGAATGGCAGGATGAGACGTGAGTGATGAACTGGAAAGGATTTGGAAGGAAGTGATCGTTGGTTAATCGAGGAACTGAGGAACACCAAGGAATACCTAATTCTAGACAGCCGTTGTCCCCGCTGAAATTGAAACCGGAAATGTCCTGAATAGAATTCCAGAACGTTATCGCTGTAAGCAGCTGCTCGGCCATATTGGACTGGCCATGCAAGCTATGAGATCTTCCATTTGAACTTGATTTTTGTATACTGCACTGCTAAAAATCGGCAGAGCGCTCTTGCGACTTGGCAGCACCATATACAGGTACTCTTACATGTCTTCAGCATGAAATATTAAAAACCTCACCAACTGCCTCCACGGAGAAGTCTTTCTTGAGAAGCTGAGGATCCCTCACTAGTCAAAGAACTGTCCGTCTTCTGTGAAACCGTAAGGAGCGTCGTCACCATGTTCAGAAACTCCGCTCCAGGATCCTACACGAAGCTAACTGACTCCAGCCCATACTTTTACACAACTTTTGTTTATGACACGTTTTAATGTTAACCTTCCAACTGCTCCGAGCTCTTCCAGTGGTCTCTTTCGTTTAAGTTTTCAGCCTTTTTCTTTCCTTTACGATACCCCAAGAGTGTTATGCATCCCGCCCGTCTCATTTCCCACGATTTACTCATCTTAATAACAAATGGTGAACGATATATATTGTCACTTATCCTGGTTACGGGGCTAATAGTTACTGGGTTCTGGATTAGATGAATCTATTTATTGGACAGTCATCAGTCGTAACTACAAATAATTATAACACTTCAAAAGATTACTGGCACAATAACACATAAAGTAAAGTTTTTAACACTTCAACTCTTGAATGCTCCTGGAACGAATTAGGTAATTTAAATCTGTACGAAGCCAACTCCGATTCTGTAATTCCGTAGGTCAGTAATTAAGTAATCCCGTAATTAATTTAATTCGAGAAGAGTCTTATGTTACGACCGACGGTCAGTCTGCCAGTCTATGATGGAATAAAGCATCCATCTGGGGCTTACGACCAGAATTTTATTACTGTCAGACAGCTGCGGTTTGTCGATGTGGGGCGCTCTCTCTGACGAGAGGACCGGTCTGTCGTTTAGAATTGCTGCTGGGCCTCGTCAGCGCAGTCGCTCTCGGGTCCGAGTCCTTGGGACTCGCAAACATATTTTGCTCTCTCAGATTCGAGACTTCCCTTTTCGTCGCCTCCTACGACTCGTAGGGCTATGGTGGAGGTATTCGACCCCGCCTCCGCACGGGTTTAATTTAATTCAATTCGTCAGGCAAACTCTCCTGAAATAAAGTTTCGGCGAACCGTGTAGAAGTCACCTCTTTCAATAGTATAGTAATTGCGTTCTTAGCTGTTAATTGCTTTGAACGGTTCGTTGCCATGGACATCGGCTTTCAGTCAGTTAAAGTTACACTGCGCGTATCAAAACCCCAGTAACCGAAGTTCTATAGTTGCCTGTGTTGCCTAGGAAATGTGTTTACCGAGCCGTTGCCTAGCTATAAATGTTAGAATATTATGAAGCTCCTCCCTATGTAATTTTCAGCAACTTGCTATCTTCTTACTCTTAAGTTCAAATCTTAATCCGCAAGAATTTACACTCAGACACCCGCAACTGTGTTTCTCCCAACCACGAGAAAATTTTTCACCCACATATAACAACTAGAATTATAGTTTCCATGAAGGTAATGCTATCTCTGTAACAGGTCCTGGAGGCCCATAGGGTTATGAGGCGTCGATGCTCCCACATTTTCTAGATAATCATACCACAGATGGCTGTAAGGTTGTCGGCCTTATGCGCCTGCAGCCCTTTACCCCCAGGAAGATTCCTGGTACCCATTTCTGTTAGAGGCTGAGTCGACCCCAGGGCCATAGTGCGGCTGGAAGGATTAGGTCAATTTAAAAATCCAATGACCTCATCTAGAATCGAAAATGCGACCTTCCGGCTTGTAGCATAGTGCCCCAAACAACTACCGCTACCACGTAAGCACACAGTTTTCATATTTTAAAACAAATATTACTAAATGAAAACGGATAGAATAAAATATTCCAAGCTGAATAACAGTAAGCAGTCCCCGAATTTAATCTGCTCTGAAGTTCCTGTATATTTCTTTTTACTGAAAACTAAATCTCTCGCTTGCCTGTACAAAATTTGATGTGTAGGTAAATGGGCTTCCATATTTAAAAACACAACGAAACGTCACTGAAACGAAACAGCCATGTGAAACACATTGCTGCCAGTCATACATGTTACCCCGACGTTCACTCAACTTGTGGAAATCGCGAGAGAAAGAAAAAAAAATACGCAAGTGTCGAAGACTGTCAACTGGTTGAACCCCATTACGTGTTAACCCTTAAGAATTGCTGTCTTTGTGTTTCAGTGCTATACTTGTGTAAGCAGCACCTGTAGCAGCCTGTACTGACTTTTCTCGCGTCTGTATTCAGTAGTCAACTCGCATTTTGGGAGAAGGGCCCTTCTATTTGCTACATGCATTTTAAACACAGCGAAATGCAGTGCACTTTGTGGTTCAAATAAGTACCCAACTGGGGCAGCAATTTCACTAATGGACGTAGAGGAGCAGGCTAACTTGTAGGGATAAAGCGAGGTGGTTTGACTAAATCACTGTACCACAAAGAAGGAAAGTTTATACAAAGGAAGCAAATCGGACAGATGTAAGAATACAGTGAAATTCACCTTAAACGAAACCTGCATGAAGCGGAAACTGCATTACCCGAACCATTTGTCTGTTCCCGAAGAAAAAGCAATATTTAATGTAAAACTGACCCTAACATCCGAAACCCGACAAAGGCGGAACTTGACAAATAAAAGTTTAAACGACCAAATGGTGTTACTGAATGTTGTTAGACAATGTATAGTTCGGAGAATTGACCGACAGAGACGACACAGCTGAAACGTGTCTTTGTTTCGTACTTTGTTGGGACCAGATGGCCTACGGGGTGGCCGGCTTCCATTCGATTCTCGGTAGGTGTAAGGATTTTTCGCTTTTCCGCAGGACTCAGACCGGCTCTGGGGGCCGCTCAGCTTCCTATCAGATGGGTGCGAAGGAGTGTTTCTTCCGGTGGGGGGGGGGGCTATATTGGTTGGGGCGTGAAGTTGACCATTCACCTCCACCTAGTGCAGAGACTAGCAATTGTGGAGCTATACCCCCTCTCCACAATACGTCTTCATGTCGTGGTAGTTAATTAAGCAGCACAGGTACAAATTCACATTTTTTACTACTCTAGCTGAAGTAAAAAAGTGGGTCTCAAATTGGGCTTTGCCGTAAATTCTAGCTTCTTTTGTAGCAGGCAAGATAAGGACTGTGAAAGATTTGTGACAAATATGCTCTTAATGGGCAGGAAAAAAGGCTAGACTGCAGTGTAAAGTGAAGTTGGAGGCCGCGAGCGAAAACCACGAAGTACGTCCGTTGCGACTCGAATAATTTCTATTTCTTACGTACAACGAAACAGAAATAGAAAAAAAAATGTAATATATAAGTCCACCATGCTTAGATTCACAACTTGTCTTTAAATAAAATATTATGTTTCGACCGTCTCTGTGGTCTAGTGTTCAGATTTGCTGGCTACAGTTTCAGAAGCCCGGCTTCGATTCCCGGCGCTACCAGGTTTTCTGAGAAGTGGGTCTGGAACGTGGTCCACTCAGCCTCGTGAGGATAATTGAGGAGATCAACGGCCGTTGGAATCCGTTGCGTTGACCACGCGACACCCTCTGTCCGCAAAAGTTGGCACGAGCGGCGGTCGAGCGGTCGGTATGGTTCGCTTGTGGACTAAAAGCCACGGATTTTTTTAAATATGAAGCCGGGCTTCTGAAACTGTAGCCAGCAACTCTGACCACTAGACCACAGAGACGGTCGAAACGTCGTATTTTAATTAAAGAAAAGTTGTGAATCATGGCGGGCCTGCATATTATATTTTCTCCTATTTTTGTTTCTTCGTACGTCAGAAATAGAAATTATTCGAGTCGTAGGCTGGGGCCACACGAGCGCACGAAGTACGTCGTTGCAACGAACGTACCTTATGACGGACGTTGCTGAGGACACCACGCAGTTGCAGAATGCGGTGCGTAGTTTTTGTCTGCAATGGAGCCAGAAGAAGGCGTAGCATTCGCCTCTTTTGTTTATTTCTACAACGGACGTCACGACGTTCGTTACAAAGGACGCCTTTTGTGCGCTCGTGTGACCCTAGCCTTAAGGTCCATAAGCTGAAGCAAAAGCACCTTTTCGTATGGAAAACTGGAAACAGAATCATCAGATAATCCATGTGATCTGTACCTACTTCACAAGATCCGGAAATTATGAAATTCAAAGAAATTTGAGTAAAATTATATCGACTTTATACTCTGTACGCATAGTGTGACAGGCTTAGTAAGGTCTGTGCAGATCTGTATCTGCAATACGTGCCAATAAAGGTACATGAAGTATACAAAACCGGAAGAAACGCTTGGAAAGTAGGTTCATGTCTATTATACTATAATGCAGTGCATCTCTCCACACATTCCTGAAGCCATGTGTGATAACCAGGGCCCGGATTTTGATGACCTGAAAATGTTTAAAAAATTACCTATAAAATGACCGAAAAAATCCAGAAAAATGACCTAAAATGACCCAAAAATGTAATATGCAGGGTCCGGATTTTGATGAACTGAAAATATTTAAAAAAATGGCATATAAAATGACCGAAAAAATCCAGACAATTGATCTAAAAGAGAAAGAGAAAGAACACTTTGCTTCCATGTTATTCACATTTCAGAAAACATATGAAGAAAAATTCCATAAAATGGCCAAAAATAACAAGAAATACCCTTGAAAGTCCAAAAATTTACCAAAAAATTACCCCCAAAATGAAAAAATGACCTTAAACCCAAAAATGTAAAAAATTACAAAAAATTACCTATAAAATTTACATTTCTGTAACCAGCAGCTCATATCCGTGATTTATATATTTAAGAGCATCGCATAGGATACAAGGAAAAAAAGATGACATGTCATCAAAATCCGGGCCCTGGTGATAACAAATCTTCTGCCGAACAAACTGAATTCTAAGGCCTGTCATTTTTTAAAAGCGGTTCAACTCCACATACAACTCGAACACTATCAAACTCTTAAAAGCGGTTCATCGTACAAAACTTGAGTATTACATACCAAAATTCCAGAACTTCGTGATAAAGTTCGCAGCAGTAAATTTGTATGTGCATTAAATAACCACCAAGGCCAACGAGGAACGCAAAATATGAGTGAGCATATTTGGAAAAGACATGCAACTTGTGTAACCGCCCACATACGCCTGGCAGCAAAACTGTGCTCTGCTGAACAACAAAAACAACAAATGCAGGGCTGTCAGAAGGCAAGAGTTCCTCCCACACCAGTCAGTACAGTGCCTGTCCGTCTGTCTGTCAGTCTCTTCACGTGCTGCTGAATATCCGACAGTGTTCCGCAAATTAAGGGCCGCAGTTCGCTAGTTATCCGACAAGCACAAGTAAGAATATTATTATGGCCTTAAACGTGTCATGCACTGATTTCACATGAATACCACTTAGAGACATGACCACTAAATGACGTTGTTATTATTATTATTATTATTATTATTTAATAGCTGAGGCAATGTAGCGACAGGCCTGGGTTCGATTCCCGGCAGAAGTACGATTTTTTTTTCTCTACAGTATCCAGACGGACTCTGGGGCCCACCCAGCCTCCTATTCTATGGGTACCGGGGGCGATTTCATCTCCATCTACTGCCGATGTCAAGAATGGTAAAGTTATACCTCCACTCACCCGCACGTCTTAACTGCATATGGCTTAATTAATAACGCAGACGGACAACTGCAGCTTTTACTACCAATAATGCTATTAATACTGTCTTTGTTATTGTGTACGTTAAAATTTTTCTATTATCTGCAGTTCTTCTTTATGCAGTTTACTATATTATCTATAATTCTGACACTGTCTCCTTGCCAATGGTTGCCTGTAATTGGCGCTCCTGCATTCGTCAAGCGCTTTAATAAATGAAATTACTTTAATAACAAAACGATGATGCTGACGACGACATCGCCGACTATGATGATGATGATCGTGATTGTGAACCCTCTTCATACAGTTCAATCCATACACCTAAATTATTTCTTTGCATATAATCCTAGTTCTCTTTAGCAGTAATTTTTGTTATTATTGTTATCTTCAGGCGCTTTTCAGCTGTTTCAGTTATGCATTTTTGAATAGTCGGAACATTACGAATGAAGATAGGCACAGGCGTGCCTGTTGCAGACACTGCCCCATGCACTTGCCAGAAGAGACTGCGGCAAATGATATCATACCTAGGATCGAACGGCCGGTCTCCAGGTCTAAACTCGCACCCGCGACCTTAAGAGACTAAGCAGGACGGCTGTATCACTTCACGGCATCATTCGATGCCACAATTTAAATATGTCTGTATATGCCTTGGTTTATAACACGCCTGTTCATCAACTGCCTCAATTTGATGACGCGGCCTTGTAAATTCCCGGCGTTTTTTCGGAAGGATCGATGAAAGCTTCAGTGAGAAGTGCTCATTACCTGTCTGGAATTCGAATCCGGATCTCATGAATAAGAAGATGAAGGACAGAAGCAGGAAACCTAAACACTACACTACAATGCTCGGTTCTCTTTCAACTGTCTACTTCACTTAAAGAGGTAGAATACAGTAAAAGAAACATATGCCACCCTTAACGCTTTAAAGCAGCGTGGTTGCTATATGTACCTCCTGCTTTAACACACTAAACTCTGCATTCTGCCCACACAGTGTATCCTTGTTTTTCGTACTGTTCTTATACTAAATAGCGTTTGTTTCCGCCAACGACATTAACCGGTTGATCTTTGTAACGGAGACGTCTTATATAATATGTATAAGAACTCTGGTCGTGAGTTTCAAGGGGCTTGACGGCAAGGTGAACTGACTGGCAGTAAACCGCTAGTCGTAAAGTAACTCTGATTTTGACTTAGTTAACCAAAACCCAAAGCCTGAAAGTATAACTAGGCCACCCTGTTCCTGGAGAATATTAACATGGGGACCTGGCCCACCAGGTTGGGGGAGTCTGGAATCTCAGACAGTATTATATGGTCGTGAGTCCCGTGGGGCTCTGACTCGAGAATAACTGTGCTAGCGAGGGTCACCAGCAATTGTAAACGACAGACTCGCCCTCTCGTCAGACGGGACGCCCCATATCAACAAACCCGCAGCTGTCTGACAATAACAAAAATCTGCTTTTGGGCCCCAGAGGGGGGTTGACACCAAGATAACCTGGCCGACTAACCGTCCTTCGTAACATATCTTTCATAAATTTGATTTGTTTCATTCTGGTCCGTCACACTAACAATTATAAATACAAACCACTCCGCCCAATGTGACAAGTAAGTTTTTACTACGTTAAAACTTATCTCTATTACATGTTTCGGTACTTACGGGCCATCTTCAGAGGGAACATCATTACAAACCGGAAACTACCATCACAATAGGTGTTTTGATTTAAAATACATACACTTATATCCTATAATGCACAGTACGCATAAAGTCGAACGTTTCACAAAAACAGCAGCTTCCTGGTGTTGTAAAGTTTTTAAAAGTTTCTAGATGTTATTTAAAAAACCTTTATTGTCAATAGTTAAAATTTTTTAAAAGCATGTAGGATCGTGTCCGTACTCCTATCGTCCTTCTTGTATGGGGCAGATTTTGTGCCGCCTGTCTATCTTGATGAGGAGGTTCTTGATGTCGTCCAGGGTTTGTTCGTGGCTTGCTGTGTTGTTTTCACTGTCACATTGGACGGAGTGGTTTGTCTTTATATCTTTCATCTTTACAGTCAGCTAAGACAGTTCAGCGGATTAACTGCAGTTTCAGGATAGCGACAGAAGTTAAGACATAACACGCTGCACAAGTCTGCGTTGAATGAATGAATGAATGAATGTATAAGGGGGGGGGCCTTCTTGCCCTTGCACCGCGACCACAGTGATCTATTGTGCCTCCGCTTCTGATTATCCCCTCAGCAATCCTGCGCTTCGAATGAAGCGTAGGATTTTGTACGTGGGGACGTCGAAATAGTCACTTGGTTCCATAAAATATTGACCCAAGTGACATAATCTTAAATAAGCTAAGGCCTCACATTCACACAGGATATGTGTGGCTGTTTCATTTTCTTCTTGATACCTCTCACAAGTTGGACTGTCACTTAGTCCCAGTTTGAAGAGGTGTCCTTTGAGGTGACAGTGTCCTGTAAGTAGTCCTACCACCCATCGTAGCTGGTTCCTATTTAACTTCAACAGTTCCTTCACTCTTTTAGTGGAGGGTCCTCATATGAGGCCCTTTGCTTGCCTGAGTCCGGTTAAGGATCTCCAGTATTTCTTGCAAGCCTGCGTTGGCATAAAACCTCTGTATTTTTTCTTTTGGCGCTACAGCCCCAATTTTGGCCTTGGTCTACCTCCATGAAACTCCGTTTCACTTCAGTCTACTAAATTTTAGACATTCGGTAGAACTCCTTAGGCGGCTGATCAGCTCGTCGCAAGGCCTCTACTTATATACAAACACAAGAAAGCGTGCGCGCGTGCGCGCACGCACACACCAAACATCCATGCCCTGAATGGGATTCGAACCCATGATCCCGGCTTCCGAGCGAGCGAAGGCAGTGCATGCCTCAGACCGCTCGGCTACCGTGACCGGCAAAAACCTCTGTATATACGTTGTATAAATGTTACTATAGTGCATAGACAAAACTTTCACAGAGTATATAGTGACTTGGAGGCCATGACAGCACGGCTATACTCGTGCTCAGCTACGGTGCAACAGCCGTAGCGCCTACACGGAGAGACCGACCCCCCTCATACAATAGGAGAACCCATTTCTAAACACGTACATGTTCAGGATAGAACAGAACCTTCGTCATAGATCTCGGCAAGACCTGAAGCCAGGAATGACCATGCTGGAGAGGATCAGCAACAATTTAAACCACCGATCAGTCTTCAAGGGTTAACATACTAAAATTTTGTGTATGTGAGGGCATTTCTGTAATATAGTATTTATTTATTTATTTATAGTATTATGTATTTGAATGCATCGTACTTTTAAATAGGCCCTTACAGAAGAAACTTCACGCAATATATAGCGCACTTAGTGATCTACGGCAACAGGCATAAAGCTCGTACTGAGGGAAACTGAGGAAACCTGTAGATGTAGGGTTCAGGAACATTTTGGAAATCCCTATACCAGAAGACTGCAGCGGAGTCAGGAGGTCAAGCACAATACAAAGACATGCAGATATATCCTCAGGGTGCATTTAATTTTTCCATGACGGCCCTGTAGTGAATAAAGTGGATACCACAGAGCTGACAGGACGGTCTTAAATTTCGGCCAGCATTTTCGATGTCACACACTTAAGAGCAATAAATAGTAATGGAATGGCTTTCTCTACGTCGGTCTTTATGCGGATACTATGCAGACCGCATGTGTATTACAGAAGAGTCCCTAACTTAATTTCTTTCTGAGGTTCATTCTTAGCGAGATTCGCCGAAAATGGATAGACGTTTAAGTAATGTGGGCATTAAAAGTGAAGAAATTCAAGCATGAACATATTAGTGTAAAAGAAATGCCGATGCCATCCCTGGTCTCAAATTATATAAACAGAAGTCCACAAATAAGAGGACCCTTAAATAGACCACATTAAACAAAAAACANAGCAGACTGATTTTACCGTTTCTCACGGTCTCTTCGCTTGCAGCTTTCTTATATTTTTTCTTCTACCCTGAAGATGGAGGCGATACGTTCCTCCGAAACGTCGGTTAACACCACATATGCACGGTGCCAAATCCCAGAAGACTAAAAAAATAAAGTACCTCAACAACATATAGTTCAAACTGACCCTACTGCGATTTTTACAAATGGGTCATATAATTTGGGGGCTGTTACTTGTGGACATACATACAGACACATTTGACTTGACAAAATTAATAGAAGTTTTCAGAATTTATATTTCGAAACCAATCTATGAATGCATTATAGCGAAACTGGTTCTGAAAATGTAAAT
The DNA here is from genome assembly GCF_002891405.2 of Cryptotermes secundus. NCBI lineage: Eukaryota > Metazoa > Arthropoda > Insecta > Blattodea > Kalotermitidae > Cryptotermes > Cryptotermes secundus. Next base: position 920,229 of record NW_019731275.1, on the reverse strand, counting down.
TGAACTGAACTGACCTGTGTTCATGCACAGCATTTGCACTGCGTTAGCGGTAATGAACACTACAACGTATTTTACTTACAGTGACGTAAGAGACTTCAGGCCCAGGAAGGCGTCAGCCGCTATCTTTGTGATCTGGTTCTTGCTCAAGTCTCTGCAACAGTAAACACAACCTCATTATCAATGGACAATGAGTCAGTAGGAGCACATACAATGAAGAATGCAGTAACCAGCCTGATGGATTCTAGTCTACAGCATCAAAGTAACAAGAGATCTTGGTACCATTGGATGATCCACCGTTGTAAATTTTGATTTCATCGTGACTAACGTCCTCAAGGGATCAAACAGTGGCGACTGATTAGTAAAGTTATAACCTGACTGAATAATTCCGACAGAAAGAGTCCTTCTTGAGAAAATGGTAATAGCTTAGGTGGTGAAGAAATTCCCCTGCTTTTACACAAACTGAAATTTCATTACTGCCTTCATAAGAGGGCCATACACTCTGAGGCTTTCAACACATTTCGTAACATTCTAATTTCTTATGGTGGCGGTTGTTGCGTCTCCACTCAACCCCAAAGCTAGCTCACCCACTGTCAGCTCTTTGCCAATGTTTATCCATCACATTGGCAGACATTTTGAGGCAATCTCCACCATTCAAAATATGATGTCATGCCATGCCCGGTAAGGGATCCACTTAACACGGCCTCAACAGAACTATAATCTTCTGATATGTGAATACTGTATAGCAGAGTCATGCTGTGTTGTACTTCCAAGTCAGCACAACTTGTGAATAGATACACTACACGTTCATTATCTGTAATGCACACTCACTGTTAGCTCCATTGCTCACCCAGTACACTGAACAATGCTTACAGTGGGTATATGATTCTGTGTTGTTGGTTTGGCATAATGGGGTACAATATGCCACATATGTAAACAGAATTGGAGATATGCATCCCGTACCGGAAAACACACAGTTCCCACATGTTCCCCACTCTCCGAGCTACTCCGGATAACCTCGCTCTTCACAGCCTCCGCTCTCCAATTAACCTCATGGTAGGCCGCGCCATAGCTCAAGCGGTTAGTCGCTGTCTTCCCACCGCGACGGCCCGGGTTCGATCTGGGGTCTGGTTAAGTGCGATTTGTGGTGGGAAAAGTGGCGCTGGGGCGGGTTTTCTCCGAGTACTTCGGTTTCCCCTGCCAATCTTCATTCCACCATATTCTCCATTATCATAATCACCCGGGGCAGGTACAATAGGCCAATCAGTGGCCGCCGTGCCGAGTGGACCCAGTTAGACTCCACCCCACCCACCCCCCTAACTAAGGGAAAAAGAAAAACTTCATGGAACTGAGCCCTTCTTGAGAAGCCACCCATTGTGCAGCTACTCAAGAACATCCCAGAATTTTATGGAACCCGATGGTTCATTACCGTGTCCACAAGAGCACTCCACTGTCCCTATCCTCAGCCAGATCAATCCAGTTCATACCTTCTCATCCTATTTCTCTAAGATCAGTTTTATTATTATCATCCACTGCGCCTTCGTCTTCCCAGTGGTCTCTTTCATTCTGGATTTCCCACCAATATCCTATATGCATTCCCCTTCTCCCCTTCGCGCTACATGCCCTGCCCACATAACCCTCCTTAGAAAAGAGTACAAGTTATGAAGCTCCTCATTATGCAGTTTTCTCCAGCCTCCTGTCACGTCATCTCTCTTCAGTACAAATAAAGTTGTCAGCATCCTTTTCTCAAACATCTTCAGTCTATGTTCCTCCCTTAATGTAAGAGACCAAGTTTCACAACCATAAAGAACCATAGACAGAATTATGGATTCTACTCTCACTTCGTGTAAATGTCTTCATGGGCATATTTAATTAGTTAATTCAATTTACTTTAGTCATTGCAGGTTCATATATTTCGTTGTAAAACGAACCGCACTACACAGACGTCTAACAGTGTTGGAAATGTATCATAATCTTTAAATATTTACCAGACGAAATATGTTACAAATTAAATGTAATGTGTTATGTTAATATCACGTCACAAAAAAATCATTTTTATGAAGAGCGCGGGTTTCAAAAATAAAAACTGATTGTCCCCACCTAAATTTCAATTTGATCTTCATACCAGCTATACTGGTTCCGAAACGAATCAATATTAAAGCCTCATAACAATATTAAATGAAGATCCTCAATAGGGTGAACAGAAATCCTCTATACGCTACGGAAAACTGGGATACACAAAACTTCCGAACCCTAAAACACACACACGGCAACACATCTATGTCTCCTTACTTGGTCAAACCACCGTATAAGGTCACTAGCCGCCAGTTGGAGGTCCAGGTTAAAGAAACTTAAGACAACGGAAAAAGAAGGTTTAAGACTTTCTAATTTTTCATACGGAAATAAGCAGGTGTCTACACATTTATATCTATTCGTCATACGTCACTTCTGCTCTCCGTAAGTGAAAAGTGCTGCACGAAATTGTCTGACGCGATAATATCAGGTTACAAGGCAACACAATCCGAGGGGTGAATCCTCAATAAATTATAAACGTGCTGGCGATCCGTTGCTTAGCGAGAACCCCTTCTTGGGAGTTGTATTACCCTCGTCTCACAAATTCCCTTGGAGACTAGAACGGAAAATTACATCGGCGGCCTGTCACTTCGCATTACTGCCGTCACGGGACAATAGATGAAGTTGTTACGTCATGATTTCGCATGAGCGAATTCTCTCCTGCCAAAGAGTTCCATATCGGTTTCAAGATGTAAAACACAACACACAGTAACAAGACGCCACTTTCTTTAGTTTCAGGGCTGTTTTCTGGAAGGAAAGGCGAGTGTTCTAAAGGCTTTATGACGCGTACATTCCTTCAATCTATGCAATGGAGCTAGAAATAACTGCAAAATTTAGCGAACCATTTCTGTGCATACAGTTGACCAATGTAGATTCTGGTCACTTTGTTTTATTTATTTTATTTGCAGTTTACTTAAAGACTTCACCAGTAACTTCGACTATATATAGCGTCGAATGACCGGATTTTAGTCAACAATGAGCTGATAATGATGTAGAAAGTAGATGCCATGCTCTAACTCAAGGTAATTGCCTGGAGGGACTGAGAAAGGCCACGAAAACCATCAGTCAGGATAGCTGGTGTCCCGGCCAAGATTAAAACCAGGCACTTTCCAAATACAGTAAAACTTGGTTATAGCAACATCGGTTTATGCGACACCTTGTCTATTGCGTCAATATTCAATGGTACGAACTAATTCCTCATAAAGCAACTGTTTTTATACCTTGCTTAGTACGACATGCACAAATGCATCAACCTCGTATGTAACGTCATTTTCATTCCTGAATTTCTCTGATATGGACATTGAACGTAATTTAGAAAGTGTGTATTGGGCAAGTAACAGGAAACAGATGAAGATAACTGATTACTGTACTCGTATCTAGGTACAGTAAGGCACAACAATTGATGTAATCTACTGTAATTTGGTGAGTAGGCCTACCTTTAATATACAGTATTAGTGCGGTGTGTACTGTCAGTGAGAAGCGCTGTAATATGTCTTTGATATTACACATTTGGGCAATTCCACGTTAATGTTAAGTTAGTCTGTATTTAATTACGTATTTCACTAAAAAATACAACATTTTAACTCGGTTTTTGGTAGATTTTTACGTGACTAACATAAGGCTACTGTGGAAGTGCCCATTTCGGTTACAACGACATTCGTTTATAACGACACTATTTTTAGGTCCCTTTGATGACGTTATAACCAAGTTCTACTGTATATGTCAGAACGGTTACCGATCGAGCCAACGTTCTTGGTCTACTACGTCGAATCTTCCGAGTCCACAAACAAACTAACTAACTAATTAACTAAATTCATGGAGCTGAGCCCTTCTTGAGAATCCACAAATTGTGTAGCTACTGAAGAACTTCCCAGCATTTATGGAACCCGAAAATTCATTCTCGTGTTCACAACAGCCCTCCACTGGTCCCTGTCCTGAGGGAGATAAAGTTCTGGTTTATTATGTCGAATCTCAAAGCGGATCCACAGAAAACAGCGCTCCCATCAGTACTTCCATTGTTGCATGCAGACAGTTGCCTAGCAACGGCACCAGTACTGTTGCGTACTTACGAAGATGTTGCCTAGCAATGTCCATTGCTTCTTTGTTTCGCGGTTGTTGCCTAACAACTGGTCTGTATATCACAATACTGTTACAGAACACATTTAGATTACTACTAATTTTTGTCACGATATGAAGACAAGAATGAGCATAAATTATTTTCATTTAAGAGAACTCAAAGAAAGAGGTTGTGAAATGTGGCGCCCCTAAGGTCATGCCGCCGCAGCGACTTCCGGTTCTCCTGTCCCTTCTCATCGGCTCTGCACGCTACTTTACGTGATGCTTAAATCGAAATTTATCGATATTCAAAGGAAAGGGTGGGGGCCCTCGTGTAGGTAAATTGGCATCTGACTTCAAATATAGATGTCACTAAGAACAATAACCACTTCTAGACATGATTAATGTCCAACAAAACGAGAGGAAAATAACTTCGTTCTACTCTGGAACATCTGTTGCATGTTTACTTTGTAACAGTGGGTTCAAACCTGCAATACACTAAACTGACAGTGAGGTCAATATTACCAGAAATTAATCTCCTTGTGTCAATAAAAATTCCTTTCTCAGTGGGTGTTTCTTTTGGTCACAGTAAACATTTATCTTATACTTCCATTCACTTGATCCCTTCCCACGAATTTCATAAGGACTTCATTTATTGAAATTTGTTCACTCCTCTTTTAAACTGTTTGAAGCAACAAAGAATATTTCCTTCGTGAAAGCCACATGCGGCCCCCACGTTGCTCATCTATGCCATTACATGCAAAAAGAAAATATTAAAAATGAAAGTATTAAAATATAAGTGTACACTTACATTTTGTTCATCCTTTTATATGGGGCAAACGCCTTGGGAGGGACCTCTGTTATGGAGTTCTGCTCCAGTCGTCTGGAAATGGAACACATCAACATTATCTCTGACGCAATAATTAACTGCTGACGTCTAGAACTGGTTGCTAGGCAATACACATTACAATTATACAGACAACTCAATAATTTCTAATGTTTACATTTGATGTCTGTCTGTTACCTGGTGCTAGCATTGTAATCAGTACAGATGAAACATGTGGTGAAAAAAATATATGGAGTTAAAGGAAGTCTTTAAAATGGATAATTATGGGTCATCTTGCCTGCACTGAAAGACAGGACCATTAACTTTAACAAGCAAGAGTAAACTGAACCTCAGATCTTGGCATGTTAACCATGGTTTATGAAGCTAAGTCCAATATAACGATAAAGATCCGTTCGATTTTTTGTAACTTCAGTTACATAAAGAAACGTTTTCAGACGCGTTACACTTCCAGTTTGAGAAGATAAAGTGATTGCATTTGCATTTAAGAGTGAGTTTTAAAGAATCCCTCTTTATCTTAGAGCCATAAATGGTATCGCCTTCGCCCGGGACAATTAGGAACAGGTTTATGAGACTCGAAAATGAATTTAAGATGTCAAAAAAATGGGGGGGAGGCTTCCTACCATGATAAAGTATCTGCTATGTTAACACGGAAACACCAGTCATCTTGGTTCTGGTAGGAGCTTATGAACAAAACTGGAATCTTAGCAAATCTCATGTGTAAAACACGTTCTAACGTTTGTACACATAAATATCTCAATTTTAACGACAGAAATCGTCAAAAATGAATAATCTGGTACAACAGTGTTTCCCAAACTTAAAATATATTCGTGCCCCTTTTCGAGCCTTCATCTTACCGGTATACTTCTCTCCTCTCTCTCTTTCACTTTGGAGCACATGGCTGATTTCTCAGTTTCATTGATCATTTTACAGACGGTAGGACTCCTTGGACAGGTGATCAGCTCGTCGCAAGGCCTCTACCTAAACGCAGGACCAGAATAAACGGATACACACATCAAATATCCATGCCTTGTGTGGGATTCGAACCCACGATCCAGGCTACCGAGCGAGCGAAGACAGTGCATGCCTTAGACAGCTCGGCTACTGTGACCCGCTTCTCTCATTTACGTGGCTCAGAATCCCTTAACTCGTAGGCAGTAGAAGCACGCTATGATGAAGCTTTAGATACGAAACAAAGAAAATAAATGAAGTCTATGAGATAACCTAAATACACGTAAGTAAGTAAACTTGCGACTTTTATCCGGTGGTCGTTAACAAGGTAATAATTATTCTCAGTTGGAACCTACACATGGACCTGCAAATGTTGTGAAGAGTGGAAGTGCTCGTGACCTGACAGTAGTACAGGGATATCAGGCTCTGTGTTCGTGAGCTGAAGATCGAGATGTGGTTCCACGTCGAAAAGTCGATCTTTAGGTTCTCGTTTAAAAAATCACTATATACTTGGCAATGTTGTGTAAGTAAGCATGGTAATACGGGGCTGTAAAGACATGCTCCATTCTTTTGCATAGAAATGCGATGATAGTTCTTTATGTTTCGAGCGAAATTATTAAAAAAAAAATGATACCCTGGTAGAAAACGTTTCAAAGGCCCGCCACTTAAACTGCACTGAATACTAAATCTTGACTTTCGAAAAATGTTCGTTGTATCAAGAAAGCTTTTATTATAACATTTCGCATTAATTAGTTCTACAGTTTGATTTGGAAAGATTCTTCGCTCCGTCAAGAAATGCATTAGATAGTCTTTACTGTTGGCTTTGATCTTAATGTAAAATGCTACTTATATTAATTAAATTTTCACGAAACTCGTAACTGCAAATCTTATAGACGGAATTCCATTCAAATTGTCCGAGCCCTTTAGGCGCCGACACTAGGTCACGGGCAGACATACATGACGTCAACATAAGGCACCTCTTAAAACAGAGAAATTGAGTGGATGTTAAACAGTTGAAAGCATTTGATTCAGAATATTGTCGCGTGTTGCCTGTGTCAAGCGGCAAATAAATTCACGCAGATCTCGGATTTGGCGAATATGTTTATTGGCCAATCTTTTCTACACTTACAAGTGCAAATATTCACAATTTCAGTATCACAATTGCTGCTTCTGCTGTAGTAAAAGCCAACTGACTACTGACTACTCTTCTACGGTCAAATGCAAACTGAACTGTTCTCGGAAACTTCCAGAATTCAACTGTCTGTCTTAAAATATGCCCTTTGCGGACCGCTTATGGAACACCTTTCTCAACAGTTTGGCTTTCCCGTTGTCATGCAACGCTCCGAACAGTTCGACGCAACAGTGGAAACTCACTGTTAGAATTCCAATGCTGCATTCCGTCCCGCTGTCTGGGGAATGGGATCCGTTGAGAAGCAACGAACGCTGAAATATGCTCCATATTCCGGTTTTTAGGCAGCATGTCACAATATTATTATTGGTACTGATACTAATGCAAATAAGAGTCCATAGTTGTTTTCTAATCCAATCAAAAAGCCTCAGAAAACAACATTCAATGAATTAAGGGCCGTTATTCCCAACACTCTCGCTAGGCATCAACAGAGGCCGTAATACAGACATTGGCCCATTTTCCGATAAATTAATCTGTTCATTTTTCTTTATATCTTTATATCTTTATATCTTCTTTCTTGTACATCAGAATTCTTGTCACTGGAGAAAGAACTATGTACCCTATGAAATAATCTCTCTTACCATCGGTGGTATGCGTACCACACTTGCGAACCACTGCATTAAAGGAATATATCATTATTTCCCTTCTCGGCTAATCTGACGAATGCAGTAAAATCCCGGTAAGAAGACATGTGAAACAAACAAACAAACAAACAAACAAACAAACAAACAATTCGTTGTCGGGAAGTACTCAGATCATGAGAATGCGAAAAGAAAACTGGGCCGATTTCTCTTTGGTAGGTACTGTTTAACACTGGGTAGAATATAGAAAATGAATTTCTTGGAAATAGTAAGAGAAAAATAGCCTAAACGAAATGGGAGAGAAAATTTAAAATGCACAGCCCTCCTTATTGCGCATAGCATGAAATACTGGTTTCTGACTTTCACCGTATACAGTAAACAGCGGGCTCACGATTAATCGGGGACGGATCATATAGGATTTTGTTTAGAAAACTAACTTCTGTGTCAAATGTCAAAAGATACACTTCATGTGAAATTGCTTTTTTTAAAAGGAACAGGCAGAAAACGAATGAAGTTTTATTTAGCTTTTGAATATGCGCTTGGAAACTCGGAAAGTTTTCTGTATTTCGTTTTCTTTCTTATGTTCATAAACGGCACCGAAACTTTTACGAAACCACTCATGTTTTTGCCAATAGCATTCGAGCAAAATGCATCTATGGCTGAATGTGCAGCTTCATAATTCTAAACTCACATATCCCTCTTACTCATTATCCGGGGAAATTCATTTCCCATCAACTCTGTATAATCATGGGCCTGCCGTGGTCGGACTAGCCCTGTGTACTGTGTATTACTGCTTCATTCGCCTGCTTCGGAAGCCAGTATTATTCTGCGTGATCATTTACATGGCGAACGCTGGCTTTATCAGCACCTCTTTCCTCAGACTTGTTACACGTTAATCATACTGTAATATGACGCCTGAAAGCCGGAATAGTGCAGCCAGAGCAGCTGACCTTTTCTAGACAACAGCTCGGTAAACACATTCCCTCTGCAAAGAATAGGCAAGCAACAATCGAAAAACAGCCGTTTCTATGCAATTCCTACTTTGAACAGAGAAACTGTTAGGAAATGGTGTTTTCTGCTGGGGACGACCCGAGGCTATATAACAAGGATTCAAGACCGGCTGAATTAGAATGAGGGAGTCTTGAAATGCCAGTCGAAGATGATGGAGAAGACAGTGTGTCATATAGTGGTTTGTGAAACGTAGTAACAAGTTGCATAAGTGAGCAATAAATCCGGTGATCACTCCAAATTCCGTCTAAAAGTCACGCACACCTCAAAATACGTGACAATACATAATCTAAACTATGGACAGGCAAGTATTTTTTACAAGTAAACCAGGCGAAGCCATTTCATAGCAAGGTGGTGTAAGTTAACGTTGGGTGAACAATTCTGTTGTTTTAAAAACTGCTGATTATTTGCACAGACTTAACAAGCATGACAGATATGCCAAAAAAGACAGGACAAATACTGAGTTTACCCCACTCGTGAAGTTGTCCTTGTGTCTCGGGTAAGTAGAGGTAAAGATCCACACATTCTTAGCCTTGACACCAATTGAGATAATGGGTCAATGTCACGCCCTTGACATTGTACCTTTGAGGTAACACACCTAGGTACACATTCGACAGGAGGCTGTGTCAGCCCCATAGTCTCTGTCAACGTGATATAGAAGACAAAATTCCCTGTCGCTGAAAAGAATCGATCCCCGGTCATCAAACTCTAGTCAGCCACTGCACTGAATACCCACCTGATTCCAGTTTTTTTTTTAACAGAAGATTGTAAAAGTACGCGGTACCGCGAAACTTTCACATCTGCGAAACTCTACGTTGATTAAGAGTTTTATCTTCCGGGATATAACGTCGTGCAGTTCGCTGAAAATCAACCGAAGTTTCAGAGGAATACGTTGCCTCCATCATCAGGGTCGAAGAATAAGCCAGGCAAGAAACCGGCATGAGGCAGGTACCAAGCAGACAGTGGAGGGGACATTTTCTTCCAAAGATTCGGATGACTTTCAACGAACTGCACGGCCTTAAATCCTAAAAGATAGAACTCTTCATAACCATCTTCAAATTCTACATTTATTGTTTATGTTGTTATTCATTTATTTATTTTCGGGATTAAAGGGCTTTATGTGCATTTATGTGCATGTGGATACTCACAGCTCTGTGGTTGCCTCTGGCAAGTGGTCGGGAACCTTGGCCAGATCTTTCTCCTGACAGTCGACGATGCCATCTGCACAACGGCACGGGTGAGGGCACTGGGGCTCACTCAGACACTCGCCAGTCGGGCGCTCCACCAGACCTGAGCACACACAAGGCAGAACACTTCACAGGTACAGGCGTATCCAACAAGTTCATCTTAGTATTCGATGAAACGTTTCAGTAAGTATATAATTAATATGGAAATTCATTAATTAACCATTTAATTACTCATCGGATATCATATAAAGAGGGGAACGTCTTGACCAACTGAAAGATTTGACGAAATACATGGACATATCGAAATAAACAGTGTCGATACAAATCGATTGTGTCGAATCGGTTGATAGAAATCTACCGTTGAGGTTTAAGACAAATATAAGCACCGGTGTCGACTCAAACCGGCAGTTGTGAGGGTGACGTCTCCTTACCCGAACATTTGAATTCTTGGTCGTGTAGGTCCGCCACGTTCTGCCCCTTGAGCTGATTTGGGGAGAAGCATCTCGTGTATAGCCCCAGGCGGGGGGCCCTCCTTAGCCAGCGCGCCAGCCAAGACAAGTGACAGTCGCAGTTCAGATTATTGTCAGAGAGGCGAAGAGTGCGCAGTCGGAACATGTTCTCGAACATGCTCTTTCCCAGTGACGTCAGGTTGTTGTTGTTCAGCGTCCTGAAACACAGAATCGGCGATTAGTAACTCATTATCGCGCAGTAATGCAGATATTCGATACGAAAATTATGAGCAGGCAAATCTTGGTTGATAAATGTATAAGTACGTGTAGAATCCGAGATGTTGATATTAAATTTTTCTTACTGAACAGTGATCTAAAACAAGGAGATGCTTTATCGCCACTTCTTTCCAAATTTGCCTAAGAATATGAAATTATGAAGATCCAGGGAAACCAGGTGGGACTGAAATTAAATGGAACACATCAGCTGTTGGTCTACGCCGATGATGTGAATTTACTGGGTGATAATGTAGATACCATAAAGAAGAACACACAAACTTGAATTGACGCAAGTAAAGAGGTTGGTCTAGAAGTAAACACAGAGAAAACTAAGTAGATGTTACTGTCTCGTCACCAAAATGCAGGGCAAAATCATGAACAAAATCGAACAGCCTCAACTGAACGCAACAAGAAAAGAGTGGATGAGATCATTGAAGATGACAGGCGTGTGACTGTGGACACAATAGCCCGAAAACTTGATATAGGGCACAGTGCAGTACAGGAGATGATTGAAAGCTTGGGCTATAAGAAATTTTGTGCTCGTTGGGTCCCGCGATTATTGACCGAAGACCACAAAGGTCAACGTAAAGCCATCACCTCAGAACTGCTGCAGAGATATCGACACGATGGCGATGATTTTTTGCTCTGTTTTGTGACAGGTGACGAAAGCTGGTTTCACCATTTCGAGCCTGAAACGAAACGGCAGAGTATGGAATGACACCATTTGCATTCTCCATCAAAAAAGAAGGCAAAGACAGTGCCATCAGCTGCGAAGGTGAAGGGCACAGTCTTCTGGGATGCAGAGGGTTTTATTCTGGCCGAATTCCTGGAACCTGGGAAAACCATCAATGCTGCTCGTTATGTCTAGACGCTGCACAAGCTCCGTCGTGTATTGCGCGATAAACGTCCGGGACGAAACATCATCATCCTGCAGGACAACGCTCGACCCCACGCCGGTCGCCTCACATTGGAAGCAATTGCAAAGATGTGGTGGGAAGTTCTTCCACACCCCTCCTATAGCCCTGATCTGGCACCCTCCGACTACCATATTTTCGGATTTGTGAAGGATCAGCTGCGTGGACAACGTTTTGAGACAAAGGAGGCAATTCAGAAATCAGTGCTTCAATGTCTTCGAATGGCTGATAAGGAATTTTACAGAAGGGGAATTTTCAAACTCCCAGAACGATAGGAGAAATGTGTACAAAGAAGTGGCAATTATGTGGAAAAATAAAGAACGGTCTGTAGATTGAGGTGGTGTATTTGGTTTGTCAATAACAAAGCATGTTATTTTACAAAAAATTGTTGCTCATGACTTTCAGTACGACCCTCGTACGTGTATTTGTCATTATCAACCTTGCACTGCACGAGTTCTATTCCCAGAGCATCAGCTCTCAATGGTAATCCCTCTTCTACTCTTTTGTTTATAGTCTACTGTGTTTATTTTTTGTAAAGAATAACTTATTTATTCATTTCGGCTTCTCTTACTGTAATACACCTTCCAAAATCCCTTACACCTGCTACATTGCTATAAATTACACGAATCTGTTCTCCTTACGAAAGAACTTTTCTTACTTTTCCTAATATTCCTACTGAATACATCAGTTATTACTGGATATATCCAGGATTCCATAAAATTACAGGTTCGGGAAGGAGGGGCTTTGGGTTGGATTACTGTGTGCCAGAATTCCGATGCGTGCAGTAGCCCAGAAGTTAACTTTTTAAGATCATCTATCACTAAGACGGAACGGTGGGAGGAGTGGAAGGAAAGGTGAAGAGGGAAAGAAGGAAAGAAATTTATCAACCTCGGGAATCTGAAAGGAGATAAATGATACGAGATAGATAGGTCCGGCGGACAGAGGATGTTTGTTCCCGCTTTGTCTACAGACATGGAGCGACGCACGAGTGGGGGTGGGGGTGCCTCAGAAGTAACATATTTCCATAATACGTCTACCTGAGACAGGATGAGCCATAAACTAGACAAGTATAAGGAGCCTTTCCTCTTATAAAGTGCTGAAGACGGGTTTACGTGTCATTACTTCGGTGGTTTCTCGTCTCAGATAATAGGCCATAACTTGATCGCATCCTCCACACTCAACATTTGTAAATAATCCGACACAAGAGGAAGGAAGGAAGGAAGGAAGGAAGTTCACTAGATAAAATGAAAGCCTTACTTACTTAAAAAAAAACACAGTCATCTCAATAGAAACAACAGCCACATCTGCAACCTACATCACAAATTACGTATGCCTAACAAAACCATTTACTTCATTATCTGGGCCGCGCTATAGTTCAAGCGGTTAGTCGCTGGCTTCCCACCGCGGCTACTCGGGTTTGATCCCTGGTCTGGTCAAGTGGGATTTGTGGTGGACAAAGTGGAGCTGGGGCAGGTTTTCTCCGAGTACTTCGGTTTTCCCTGCCAATCTTCATTCCACCAATTGTTCCACAATCACCCTCACTTATCATGTGGGGCTGGTACAATAGGTCAGAAGTGGCCGCAGTACAAGGGACTTAGTCCCACCCCACTAGCAATAAAAAAATACTTCATTATCACATTTTCGATACGTATTGTGACGCATATATCCTTTGCTAGGCAACGACTCGGTAAACAAACCCGCAACAAATACGGAACCAAAAACAGAGCGCGTCCATTGCTAGGCAATGGACGTGTTTTCTATGGATCCGCCTCGAGGGTATATAAGTAGTACAGAATACTGTCGCAGGATGGAATGGAGCGAGTCCTAGGCAGTGAAGAAAGAAGGGTTCGGCTAAGATTTACTGTGAATTAATGTAATTTATTGCGATTACGAGTGATTGTAAAAAGCGTAATCAATAAATCCAATTACCAATCCAAACACCGTATTATTAGTCAGGCTCAAAAATCTTGAGTGTATGGACTGGACTGATCTGGTTCGAAATAGAAAAAGGTAGAGGGCTCTTGTGAACACAGTAATGAAACATTCGGTTCCACAAAATGTTGGGAAAATCTTCAGTGGCTGAGCAGCTGGCGGGTTCTCAAGAAGGGCTGAGCAATAAGAAGTTGGTTATTTATACATTTCCGATAGTATGAATTAATGCTTTACTTAATTGCACATCACTCTTGCATAAATCATATTTCATCCTTTATACTGAACAACAGCAACACTTAGGATCCATTATTGATGCAAGCTGGGTAGGTGATGATACACATAAATAGGTAGAGGGATTAGAATTTAATGGTTAGATTTTGACATGTGCACATCAGTAGAAAATGAGAGGACAACGTCGAGGTGTTGGGTTTTAACATAAGATCTGAGGGTTCCACACCGATAAGACTCATATTAAGGTAAGGTAAAAAGGTAAAGCTCTTCCTGTAACATGCCGTGGAGGCCCATAGGGTTGTGAGAGGTCGAGGCTCCCACATTTTCTAAACAATCGGCTCACAGACGGCGGTGAGGTTGTCAGCCTTACGCGCCGGCCGCCCTTTACGCCCAGGAAGATTCCTGGTACTTATTTCTGTTAGAGGCTGAGTCGACCCCAGGGCCACAGTGCAGCTGCAAGGTCAACTGAAAAATGCACCCTATCGGGACTCGAACCCACGACCTTCAGGCTTGTAGAATAGTGTCTCAACCAGCTATGTTATCGCGTGCCCCCTTCATATCAAGGTCGGTCTTCCGGATTAACTGAGAAGACCAGAAAACGAAAGATTTTTATGGGTAAGTATTTTATGTCAGATCGGCTCTGCCGAGATGCAAAGCCTTGTGAACCAAAATGTAATTCTTTTATACGAATGTTTGTTAATAGCTTAAATGACGGAAGTTAACGGACCGACCAACTCCTCAGAGGAGAGCACTTCTTAATAAACTAACAGTCGCTTAGTGAACTACGAAATCCTCCGAGTTTTGTGGAATGCCCATTGCCGTGTTCACAAGCGCCCGCCGCTGGCTAGTGCCAGATGAATCAAGTACATAATATTTATCTGAAGTCCATTTTAATACTTTTTATTGCTAGTGGGGTGGGACTAAGTCCCTTGTGCTGCGGACAATTCTGGCCTATTGTACCAGCCCCAGATGATAGGTGAGGGTGACTGTGGAGCAATTGATGGAATGAGGATTGGCAGGGGAAACCGAAGTACTCGGAGAAAACCTGCCCCAGCGCCACTTTGTCCACCACAAATCCCACTTGACAAACCCGGGATTGAACCCGGGCCGCCGCGGTGAGAAGCCAGCGACTAACCGCTTGAGCTATGGTGTGGCCCATTTTAATACTTAGTTTGAGATCTACTAAGTTATGACTAGGGAGCGCATTTTTATGCTCTAGTGATCCCTTAAATATGTGTGCATTTACGCATGAAAAACTTCCAAAATATGCATATAAAAAGTTCATACCAAATATTAAAATTAATTTTACATTATTCTACGACCAACAAATCAACATTTTAAGTTAATTTTACGTAATCACTGAATGATTCACTTGCAATGAAAAGCTATACTTAATGCCATTTGGCCACAGTAAATTCATGGAAACAATAAAAATTCGAAAACTGCAGAGCTGTTTGTGGTTTCAAGTCCCTTATAGTATTGTGTTTCGTAGATTGATACCCACATAAAATTATCTTGAATCTTATCTCTAATGTTTTCAATTGTAAGATCGCAACACTGCTTCACGTAATTTTTGCGCACAGTACGTAAGATTGATCCGGCATTTTGCACTGTGTGAAGTTTCTCAGGGTAGGAAAGCTTAGTTTCCACAGTGGAATATCTTCCGCTAAAAAGATTTCGCACACGTCAAAGGAGAACTGTGAAAAAATAAGAAAGGTAGAGCTCTCCCTGTAACAGGCCGTGAAGGCCCATATGTTTGTGAGACGTCGAGGCTCCCACATTTTCTAGACAATCGACTCACAGACGGCGGTGAGGATGTCAGCCTTACGCGCCGGTCGCCCTTTCGGCCCAGGAAGATTCGTGGTACTCATTTCTGTTAGAGGCTGAGTCGGCCCTATGGCTATAGTGTGGCTGGAACGATTAGGTCAATTGCAAAAATCCAATGATCTCACTGGGACTTGAACCCGCGACCTTCCGGCTTGTAGCATAGTGCCTCAACCAACCATGCTACCGCGTGTTCCCCCCTCCCCAGTAATAAGTGTATCAAGATTAATTTAAAGAATTAATGCTGATTACAAAGATATTAGGTTACATGTGATAGGTATTTTCGAATTATTTCGGCCAAAAGCCTTGCCTACATGCTCTAATCTTTCTCCCAGCCTCGTGGTGCCCGGCGATGCTGAATCGCTTTAATATTAAAAACACAAGGGCAAACATACTGTTACGTAAGTTGACCACCGGGTGAAATATGTATAGCCCGTATCGTGTTGCTGAATTTTACGTTGTTTCACTGGTAGTAGTATCTCCCGCATTAATACTCATGAGGAGGCTGGAATAGCAGAAATACGTCTGATTCGTATTGAGGAGGTAACGGGTTTGAATCTGAGCAGGACAACGGGTGTTCTTATTAAAGATATCAGCGTTTCTCCTCGGTCATTTCAGATGATTTCTGAGATAGTACAGTGAGATGCGTCACAACGCCGTATCTCCGATCCTTTCCAGTTAATCTTACAAATCACTTTCTCATGTTATTTGACGGTATAAGTTATGACAGCATCCTTAACTATTTCCATGCGTTTTTATATGAAGAGACATGTTTCGCGAAAGAATTTCCATAGACACGTGTAATCTGTATGGTTGTTACGCCAGGAATGTTAAATGTTTTTTCGCTGATCTTGAACTCCTTTCAAATGAAGATCCGAAGGTTCAGCGTTTCCAAGTGGGCGTGTTAATATGGAAAGGGCTAATTAACGTAAAGATAAAAAGCAAATTTGTTCCTATGCCTAACTAATTAACCATCACTCCATGCAGACAAACATGAAGGCATAGCTCCATTTAGTCTTAGCCTCGGTGCTGGATGGAAGCGAGTGGTCAGGTTCATGCAACGGCCGTTTTAACCCTGGAGAAATAACTCCCAGTACCCATTGAACAGGGGCCTAGGTGGAGCCCAGATTTAGTGCGGATGCTGTGGAAAAAGAGAATAACTCTTGCCCCTACCGGGAATCGAAACCCGATTTCTCGGCCGTTCAGCCCACAATCTGTTGCTACACAAATTAAGTTGTCCCGATTCCCTTAAGGAACGTACGAAGAGATTTAAGAAAATAGAAATCTTATAAATTCCATATTGCACCTTCTAAAGTTATACTAGGCCTGTTTACTGAAGAAATATCTTCCTTCAGCTTGGGACATGAACTTTTAGCTTCACAGGTTCTTGTTTCAAGGAGAGGGGAATACGCAGTGACGAATGATCCGTCGAAGGCTAAGCCTCCCGCCCCTTCCCATTGCACAGTCGGACACGTCTTCTGTTTCTAAATTTGTCAGAGATTTGGGACAGGCAATACTGACCAGTGACGAATGACCTGTCGCTACAGAAATGACAAGCGAACCCACATACATACTTTCCGGCTTCCTTCCCTGGACTGCTTAGCCTGAGGGCTGTTCCACTCCACAACAATGTATCTTCTGAGCGGTACGCACAGATGTCGTCCTTTTATTCTTCGCTGAAGAGAAATTTGTGAGACTCTATTATTGCCAATTCGCAACAGCCCCCCCCCCACATTTTACCCCAATTTAAATAACCACTGCAAATAATATTTGTATATTCCTTGGGATAAAGGGCGGCTGGCACGTAAGGCTGACAACGTTACTGCCATATGTGAATTGTCTACAAAACGTGGGAGCCTTGATGTCTCACAACCCTATGGGCTTCCACAGCCTGTTACAGGAACAGTTTTTTTTTTTACCTTTTAAGAAATAAACATTTAGCTCCTATGTCTTCCGTCTTTATTTTATCGAATTTGGTAAGGTAAAGTTGTTCCTGCCGGTCACGGTAGCCGAGCGGTCTAAGGCATGCACTGTCTTCGCTCGCTCGGAAGCCGGGATCGTGGGTTCGAATCCCACTCAGGGCATGGATGTTTGTGTGCGTTTTTCTGTGTTTGTGTACAGGTAGAGGCCTTGCGACGAGCTGATCACTCGCCCAAGGAGTCTTACCGTATGTCTAAGATCTAGAAAAACCGAAGTGAACGGAGTTCATGGAGGTAGGCCTAGGCCCACTGGGGCTGTCGTGCCAAAGAAAAAAAAAGTTGTTCCTTTGCTTAATTAATTAAGCATCATGCCATGAAAATACGCGGAAGAGCAGAGGTATTGCTTCACCATTCTTGACCTTGGCAATAGATGAAGATGAGTGGCCAGCTTCACAGCCCGGCCGCTTCACCACCGGTACCCGCTATATAGGAGGCTTGGTGGGTCTCACATCCGGTCTGGACGCTGTGGACTAGAGAGAGATCTCTTGACGTAGCAACGGACATATTCATAACCAGGTCAGGCCAAGGCCTATGGGAAGAAGGTGGTCAGGGGGATGTGCCATTCAGAGACACGACCTCCGCGCCACCAACAGGGAAGATTTAAACATGGACACTCTCAACAGACACAATGTGCGCCACCTCTGTGAATGTACCAGAACTAACGTTCACTGGTACTTTTGCCCAGAGTAGGTAAGATTTATCAAATCGCAGAGAATAAGATGGTTGGGATATGCCGAAAGAATGGAATATAATGGTGTGCCAAAGAGAATGTTAAAAGGAAGGCAATATTCCAGACGGAGAAAAGGAAGACCCAGGATGAGATGACTAGACGATCTTGAGAACGACCTGAAGAAGATGAAGGTATAAGGATAGATAGAGAAAATGAGGAATAGAGAGCAGTGGAGACTGGTTGTAGAGGAGGCCAAGGCTCACCCAGGGCAGTAGGGCCGAGTGGTAGGTAGATAGGTCTCATATAAGCGTTTATGATGCTATACTCACAAGACTTCCAAGTCGGAGAGTCCGCGGACTGCAGACTCGTCGATACACGTCAGCCTGTTGTTGTCAAGCTGCCTGCAAAAACAGAAAAAACGGCGTCAGACCTAAGAAATCAAGGAACAAAACCAGACCTTAACAAGTATCACAAAAAGTAACATTCCTCTAAACTTTTCTGTCTGCAACGCCAGGAACAGAGGCTGCTTATCTTTCAACGAGCTATTACCATGCAAATGGTACCAGTGTCATTCCCACCTCAGAAATTAGAACGACAGTAATGTTGGTATTATTAATGGTTGTAAATTAGGAATTATACAGTGAAGTGGGATCTAATGTTATGATATCCTTACATTTGTTAATGAAAATCCATCAACAGAATGAAAAGTTAACACGAGCGACACCCATGCCTGACTTCTCTTTTCAAGTGAGAAATGTAAGCTAAAACATACATTTTAAAACCACAGGCATGTGGATTTCTAAAGTAACAAGGATGCTCATTACCTGATCTGACTCGGGATAGACTATTAAGGCGAGGTGCATCTCCAGCTGCATGATGTGGCCGCTCTTGTCATGCCGGAAAGAGTTAAAGCATCCTTTAGACAGAAAACGAAACTATCCCGGGTCGTCCTGCACGCGGAGGTGAAGATAAAACTCTAAACGTCCTTGTCGGAAATGGAACTCAGCTCTTCCCTTTCGTTACATATCTCAACTTGGCTACATACATGAATCCGTCAAGAGATGGCCTTTCTCCAAAGCGCTGTTACAATCCCTGCGTCTTCAGAAGTTTCCGCTTACCCGAGTGAAGCGAGACGGATATCCGAGGGCAGCCATTTTGGAAGTAAAAGGAAGCGTAATATCTGATTTATCTGCGGTTTGAACGCTGTAGAGCCGACGGACTTACATGAAGGTGGCAAAGCCTCGCCGGGATGTCCCTGAGAGCCGGTTACGCGATATACTTGTCCATCGCACTGTCAGACGCAAATACAAATAAAATAACGAAGGAGAAAATTCAACAGACTCCCCTGCGTTGGGGAGAAATGGCTGAGAAGCGATTTTTATTTCAAAAGAATTCTTCAGTTCTTTTGCATGATTCTACTTCTGTAAGGAGCAAAATGTAGCTCTTCATCGTTCAATATTCCTGCAATTTAATCAACAAAAAGAGAAAGAAAGAGAGAGACGGTTTCTTTGCTTTCAATGGAGGTTGCGATTCAAAGAAACTGCGTTGGGGCGAAGGGTACATTATGCCGTTCCTCCGCCCTCTTCCTCTTCCAATCCGCCCTTTATATCGTTCGCCGCAGAGAGGAAAGAACTGTATTCAAATGAGTAATATAGTCATACAGCATCTGCTAACCGCGGAAGAAAATAATTTTCACTCCCGTTCTCATTTTACCCACAAATTAATGACTGATGGACTGAAAAATTGCTAGGAACAAAGGCGGGCACTTCGTACCACTTTTGTGGGTTCTGAGACGAAAAGAAATTTTGAACTGTCACTAACTGAATTGCGTACGACATTAGAAACATCAAGCGAACATGCGTATAATGGTTAGCACTCCATCTCGGGTGCAATTCTTGATCCAGAGTTCGGCAATCTTGCCCGAAGACGCATTATTCATTTCTCACTATTTAAAGTTTATTTAATAACGCTTTCAATAGCTCCGATTATATACCACAGCTCGGAATGACATAATAAACAGCAAGTGGAAAGGATTTGGAAGGAGAAGCCTCGGATAATTTGAGGTATTATCCTAACCTTTGCCTGGAAGCACTGAGAAATCCCACGAAAAATAATTTTCAGCATATATATTCTTCTAGCCGAAATCTGGACTTTTAACATAATGTGACGTACAGATCCACTGCTAGGAAACGACTCAGTAAACACATTTCCGCCGGAAGCGTAGGCGCGCAACAATAGAACGTCCATTGCTAGGCAATACAGAGGCCATGTTTTCCGAGTGGTCCGTGCCGAGGGTTTATAAACGTATAAAGAAGGTCGTTTGAGTTAATCCGGTGTGGAGGCGGGATTCAATACCTCCACCGTGACCCTGCGAGTCGTAGGAGGCGACGAAAAGGAAAGTATCAAATCTGAGACAGTAACATATGGCCGCGAGTCCCAAGGGACTCAGACCCGAGAAAGACTGCGCTGGCAAGGGCCAGCAGCATATACAAAAGAGAGACCCGTCCTCTCGTTAGAGAGGGCGCCCCACAGAAACAAGACCGTAACTGTTAAACTGTAATAATTAATATCTGGTCATGAGCCCCAGATGGGGTTCTACACCAAGACTTACTAACTGACTGACCGTCAGTCGCAATGTGACTTTGACTTTTACGTTTGAGTTAGTTGTTGAGAATTAGGCCCAGTTCTGGAGAGGGCAGTCAAAGCGACTGAGAAGGAATGGCAAGAAATGAATTAGACTGTGCAAAGACGACTTCATGTGTAATTTAATTTGCAGTCAGACGGTTATGAATCTGTTGGCAGGAGACGACTAGTGAAGACTGAGAATCCTAGTGCGTGTGAAACTGTGAACTGTAAAGTGTGTAAATCAGCAACAGTCCTGTATTACCTGTAGTCCCGAGCTGTGAATGTATAAGGTCTTAACATATCGAAATCACCCAATCCAAAATCCGTCCTATATAAGTCACGTACAAACCCCTAAATCGTGACAACACACGTGCACCTAAAACACTAAGCAGGAATTCTAACCGACCAAGATATTTATTTGGCACTTCTGTAGTTTTTCCATGAAAATGCCTGGGTAATTGGCTAACCCTGAAATAGGACACGACCAAATCTTCTAATTCGATATTCATCCCATTCCTAAATCATCCTATAATATTGTAACGTGCTATCTTACGGTCTTCTCGCATAGCCAGCAGGAGTTCCACTATTTGTTGTGACTCCATTCTTCTTTGTTCTATATTGTAATAATACGCTATGTAACCAAGCGTCGTTAAGCATACCAGTAATCAACCAACTGTAAAGTTCAGAATACAGGAAAAGCAAGGACACAAACATTAGAGGACAGACATGTAGGACTCCTGCTCTTATACAGCTGGGTTTATTTGACTCGACATTAGTCTGTCAGCGCCTGCTCACGCTGGTTCCTGGCTCGCGGATTTTATTTTTTCTTCTACCCTGAAGATGGAGGAGATACGTTCCTCCGAAATGTCGGTTAACACAATATCTACACGGCGCCACATCCCAGAACACGGCTTTCTTCATAGTCAACGGCGTGAAAATCTCAAATCTTACATGTAGGACTTATTCACGACTTTACTCAATGACGCGTTTTCAGCTTCATAGATTAGCCTATGGGCTTCTCAATAAAGTGAGTGACTTATTTCCGTCACACGGCTCATGATTTACCCTGTATGTCTAACTATCTCTTGCTGATGTCAACTAATACAACATCTTTCCAAACAATTCCGGAAAGTGCCTGAAAGCGTATTTAGACGGAATGCAATTTACATATCCCTAAAAACGCAAATTTAATGTTTAATTCGAACTGTGTAAGCAGAGAACTTCAGCAGCCACTTTAAAAATGAATGCTATGATATGGACTGGATTTATTAGCACCTCGGTTATAAGTTCTCACACTTAAATACAGCGATATCTTCATCAGGTGTATACTCTCACGTAGCTGCTACACTGCACGTAGTTTAAAATTAAAAAAAAAAAACACTAGTCTTCCCAATTGTTCATTTCTCCATTGCTAACAGGTTTCGATATATCAGAATCCTCCCCGCTGATACCTGTCAGATATGTACAAAATCTTTGTAAACTGCCATTGGACCAATTTTGTCACTACACTCACTTCTCTTATAAGCACTCTGCATAGACTCCACGGATAACGCCGTCTCTATTGTTTCTGACGACACCGCTTAAGCACAAGTGTGCTTACCCGGCCGTTGCTTAGAAACGGGTTGCATAACCCTGTTGTTCCACCGCTGCTCGGAGCGGACGACATAGAAAACATAGCCTCATCTATTGTTGCGTGTTGGACCATGTTTACAGAGCTGTTGCCTGGCACAGCGTTGATCAAAACTGTTACAATTTTTTCTTATTCTGGTATGTGCCAAAATTTGTCCGCATTTTCCCGTTAAACTCTTTATATTATATTTATTTTATTATAGACAGCACTGCTTTTCTTCTGGCATAACTTACACGCTACTCCTAAAACCGCATCTGCGATTCATGAAGCTTCCTATCCAATGGGCAACTGAGACTCTAACCCCAAGGAACAAAGCGAGCGAAACGTGAGAGGACAACTGAACTACATCTAGCGCCGGAGTCAAGAATGCATGGACTTTCACCTCCACGTCACAAAATACGCCTTTATAGAGTCTGTTTAGCCTCACAAAGGATTCCAGGAACTGTTGGAACAGTACTGCAAATGTGTCACTGACACGCCTTTCTTGATCCTTCTCAACTCGCTAATCATTAACTTCCATATCTCTGACGGTAGTACAGAGGCCTGACCTTCGTGTTTGCCAATCGAAAAATCTGAATAGTATATAATA
The DNA here is from genome assembly GCF_002891405.2 of Cryptotermes secundus. Taxonomy (NCBI): domain Eukaryota; kingdom Metazoa; phylum Arthropoda; class Insecta; order Blattodea; family Kalotermitidae; genus Cryptotermes; species Cryptotermes secundus. The sequence goes on along the minus strand of NW_019731275.1, from coordinate 897,225 downwards.
CATGAGCCGGTCACGGTAGCCGAGCGGTCTAAGGCATGTACTGTCTTCGCTCGCTTGGAAACCGGGATCGTGGGTTCGAATCCCAAACAGAGCATGGCTGTTTAGTTTGTGTGTGTGTGCGTTTTTCTGTTTGTGTACAGGTAGAGGCCTTGCGACGAGCTGATCACCCGCCCAGGGAGTCCTACCGAATGTGTAAGAGTTACAAAAACCGAAGTCAACGGAGAAGTTCATGGATGTAGTAGGCCTAGGCCAACTGGGGCTGTAGTGCCAAGGAAAAAATAAATAAATAAATGATGGCATATGATTATGCTTGTGTTATCTGTCTACGTCTGTGTGCGATGTCATAAAATAAATTCGCTTAGTGGGGGGTAGAGTCCAACTGGGTCCAATCGGCACGGCGGCTATTGATTGGTCTATTGTAGCCTGCCCCGAGTAATTATAATGATGGAGAATTTGGTTGAATGAAGATTGGCAGGGGAAACCGAAGTACTCGGAGAAAACCCGCCACAGCGCCACTTTATCCACCACAAATCCCACTTGACCAGACACGGGATTGAACCCGGGACGCCGCGGTGGGAAGCCAGCGACTAACCGCTGGAGCTATGGCGCGGCCTCTGCTGTGTCATTCTCAGGTTGTAATTGTGTTCACGTACTGACGCAAGTATCAGCCCTAAGTTCGTAACTGTGCCATCAGAACAGTAAAGATGTAACCTGGTTGACTGTCTCAAAGGAGAAAGAAGCGAAGATATGTAAGATAGACATGAAAGGGATACCAGAAAGGAAGATAGACAGTAAAAGATGGAGACACCAAATAAATTACTCATTGAATTTGAAAGGGCTCTTCATATAAAGACAATGTATTGCGATCATATCTGTACTTACAAATTCTTGAGTGCCGGAATTCCTGCGAGGGTTTTCCGACCGACCATTTCCAACTGGTTGTGGCTGATATCCCTGCAATGAAAAGAAAAAGAGGTATTAGTGGACACGCCTGCACACAAAACTGTCGGGAGAAGTGCACAGGAAGTTCCAGAGCATGGCGCCTGGCAGCAGGCGTTGCATTTCCATGCACAGAAGAAGGAGAACAAGGGGCAACCGATGGACAAACTGGGAATACCAAGGCAGAAGAAGGGCAGAATTATAAGAGAGGGAGGAGAGAGAATTGGAGTGAGAATAAAACCGCAGAAAAAGGAGGAGGAAGCGGACAAGCGGAAATAAGCATAAGACGAGATTAAGGAACTCGAGAAGTAGTAGTAGTGCAGAAAGTAATGAGAAAGCAGAAACTGAGATAGGGAAAAAAATAAAGCAGGGCCGGAGAAGGAGATGAAGCCTAAGTTGTAGAGGAGAGAAAAATAAATCGAAAGAAAAGAAGAATGCGACTAAGAATATTAAGAGAGAAAGAATAACCCGGAAGGGTGACAGAGAATGCGAATTGAGCGGAAATGAAAGGGAGATGTGGAAAAAATAGGGAAACGGGTGAAAGAGGGATAGGTACAGAATTAATAACATTAGGACAAAGACAATGGATCGCCTATGTGGTCTAGTGGCCAGAGTTCCTGGCTACAGATCCAGATGTCTGGGTTCGATTCCCGGCGCTACCAGATTTTTCGAGAAGTAGTGGGTCTGGAACGGGGTCCACTCAGCCTCGTGAGGACAGTTGAGGAGCTATTTCAAGGAAATAACGACTCCGGTCTAGAAAACCGAAATTACCAGCCGTGGGGATTCGTTGCGCTGACTGCGCGACACCTCTATCAGCAAAAGTTGGCACTGACTTCGCCGACAAGCGGCTGTCGCTCGGCCTGTATAGTTCGCTTGCGGACTACAAGCCCCGGAGTTTTTGTAGGACAATGATAATTATTTTACAACAGCAGACTGGAACAGAATACGACATATGGTCTGGTAGAAGTTCGCAGGCGTTTCGGTCCACGTGTTTTCTCCATCACAGAACGTACCGAGTTCCTACCCTTGGCTGTATAGACAGCGCGTTTTGCGACACCCGCCTCCTCTCTGCGTACTAAGCTTTTTCTCCAAACCTGAAGATGGAAGCAGCACATTCTCCTTTAGCGTCGGTTAACTTCTACCAGACTACACGTCGTGACATCTCAGAATCACTGCCGTAAGAACATCACATCTCAAATATTGAACAGATCCAATAATTGTTATGCAATGGTGTGACCTCTATTTCTCCTTGCCTTTATGATATACATGCTTCTCTTTGTACTAAGTGCATAAGATTTAGAATAACTGGGACGTCTCTACGACCGTCCGCTTGCTTAATCTATTAAACTACCGAGAGAAGTAGAATTGAGGTGATATTTGGTGTCCTATATCTACATCAAAATTCGTGAGATAAATTTAATTCCGGTCCATATGGGTCCAATATACGAGGGGGTACCCAAAAGAAACCGAACTTATTTTTTTTAAACTTATTTATCCAAATTTTAAGCACAAACCTTCAATCCCCTTCAAAGTACTCTCCACTTACACTAATACACTTGTCTAGTGTTTTATTCCATTTTTCAAAACATTATCCAAACTCATCTTTTGAGATACTTGACAGCGCCTCCGTCATTTTTTTTCTTTCACCTCAGCAACATCAGCAAAACGCTGAAAAAAAAATTTGATCATTTCGGGACTCTTCTTTCAAAGCACAGCATGCTTCCACGCGACCTTGTTTTTGTTCAGCAGTCAGCAGTCGTGGCACGAATTTCGCAGCCACCCTTTTCATTCCCAAATCTTCTGTCAAAATTCGCTGAACTGAACTCCAAGTCACTCCCGACAGCTCCACAATTTATTCAATGGTCCGTCGTCGATCTTCCTTGATGATTTCACGAATTTTTTCAACATTTTCATGTGTTCGGGCCATTGCAAAAACGACGATCACACAAAACAGTTGTCACTATAAACTCTGCCGAAAGTAGTCCTTACCTTCTGAAGCAACGGTAGTTGGCTTATCGACTCAGGAATGTTAGCTCTTTGCGCTCATAGCGGCAAAACGCGGTACTACAAAAGCTCTTCCCACAAAAAAAAATTAGTTCGGTTTCTTTTGGGTACCCCATCGTATCAGGGTTCCAGCATAACTTTGTAATTTTCCCCCCGAAATGGTTCGACGTATACAAATGTTTGTACGACATAAAATACAGAACTAATTATTAGCCGGGAAAACACAGTCAGTATAGCGACTGGCTACGGGCTGGAAGAAGGGTCGGAATTCGAGTGTCGGTAGCGGCAAAATTTTTCTATTCTTCATGTCATCCAGACCTGTTCTGGGGTTCACCAAGCCTCATATCCGGTGGGTACCGGAAGCTCTTTCCACGTGGATAAAGTGTCCGGGAAGTGAAGCTGACCACTCACCTACATCTAGGGTCTAGATCAAGAATACGTGGATCTATACATCCAATTCCCCATACGTCTTCATGGCGTTGTGCTTAATTAGTGATGCACAGGGCCAACTTTATCTTTATCTTTACTTTTAGAAGTTATGAATATTTAAGGAAATACAAGTAAAATTAATTTATAGCTACAAAGTGCGGCAATGGCAAGTGCTTTGTGATAAGCTTGAAAGAAATGGTTTTGTGTGTGTTCAATAAACGGCACGTCAAGGTTAGCGAGGAACGTAAAATTTCACCGAACTGGTTTCGAAAATATCGTATTTCTATGATCTTTCTCTAGAAACGGTACCATTCGAGACTTGGCAACAAACTAGCGCTGTAATACAACCAATCCGCGTAATTGAAGCTCTAGATCGCACTAAGTGGAGGAACTGTTTTGGAAGAGACTGTGGACCTATCGTCTGACAGATTACTGATGAATGAATGAATTGATCTTGCTCAGAACTACATTTTTCAACCACAGGGTTCACGAAAAGTGCCACACTTTACTTTCTCAGTTGTATGCCTCTGCACGCCGACTTCTATAATCACATGAGCAAACATTACGCCAAAATCTCCCCCTTGAAGGCATTTTTCTTCATTTCTTATTGCCAGTGTCTGCTAATGCCCCAAGTTGGTCCAGGTAATAAATTCAACCCCTACGCAACAGAGCGCGCCAAGGGAGGTCGTAAATTAATTTCTAGTTCCCCTGCCACAAACATCTCCTTGGCCCTCTCAATAACGGTGACATTACATGCGGGCCGGAGTGAACCAAAGACTTCTCTCGGAAATAAAGCAACACAACTAATGGCCGTGTCTATTGTTTGTTTGCCTATTTACTGGGAGGTGTGGTTCCTAAAATAGGGCAGCGCCCAACGGCTTCAACTGTCTAGAGTTTCCGTCCTGACACTCACCTGGCAGAGTGTGTGTATTAAAAGTAGAAAGGTGTACTCAGAAATCACGCGGTTTTTAGGTACCTCCTTTCCAACTCTGAATCCCTCACTGGTCTGCCTCCTTATTCACTGCAGATACAAATCGATATAGACCCCAACAGAATGGGGAAGTGCTCTCCAAAAGAGTAGGCTTGCATGTATTATTCAAACGAGTTATTTTTAGAATTCTCATATCTCTTGAAATATTGATTTATTCCCGACTTATTCAACGTTCTCTTAACTGTGTAGATTGTAAACGTCGAATTATAAGGAACCGAATCTTACGCAGAATAAGTCGTTTATGAATGTTAAGGTACTAGGAGGTGCTGAGGAAGACCATGAAAGAACCCACTCAAGATGGCTGTTGCCCTGGCAGAGATTCGTACCCGGAACCTTAAGAATACAAAACATTACACTCCCTCATTTTATATCTTATTATAATAATGTATATATCTTGAGGTTATAAATAAATTGTTTTCGTCTCCTTCGTCTATCAGGCATCAGGTGACTGAGGGTTGGTCCTGGGCTGCCAGCCTCAATGGTGATCCCTCTTCTGCTTTCATGTAGCATAAATTTAAGGGTAAATATTATTCATATTCCAGCTTAGTTTTGTTTATATTTCTTATCTGTCGTCTTCTGTATCAGTGCCAGTATATTTGCCACCCGCTGTAGCAATTATTTCCCGTTCCTAATGGTATCAATTAAACTCCAAGTAATCGCCCTTTGTAAAATAAAGCAAGCAAAAGACAGTTTTGCAATTTATCTTACTGATAAGGAACTTGTCGACGCTTCTAGCATTACAGAGGCGGCGTTGGGTGGGACGGCTGGGTGCGAAGTACATATAATCTCATGGGACTAGGGGGGAGGGACCATTAAGCTGCGCCCAAGCCCCCCCTAACGTCTTTACATTAGTACGTCTTACACGTATTATCCTGAACCCTGAAAGCTAATAATGGATGACGTCGAGCAATTTCGTACAATTCTACTGTTGAGAAAAGTGAGAAGTTCCCTTGCTTGTATTTCATTAAATATCAACTACTCGTATATTGAAACGGTCGGGGTGCGCAGTAGCGTAGATGGTTGAGGCACTATGCTACAAGCCGGGAGGTAGCGGGTTCAAGTCCCGATGAGGTCACTGGATTTTTTCAATTGACCTAATCCTGGCCCTGAGGTCGGCTCAGCCTCTAACGGAAATAAGTACGAGGAATATTCTTGGGGGGGGGGGTAAAGGGCGGCCGGCGCGTAGGGCTGACAACCTTACCGTCATCTATGAGCCGACTGTCTAGAAAATGTGGGAACCCCAACACCTCACAACCCTATGAGCCGGCCTGTTATAGGGATACCTTCACTTTACTTTACTGAAAGGTCAAACAAAATTTTTAAACCTTAAAATTTTTAGTTGGTTATTTACTGACGCTGTAAATGTCAAGACTATGTAGTGTCAGATCAGTGAATGTGGAACAGCTGGCAATGAGAACTGGCCCGGACAACCTGAGTACTCAAGAGATACCCGACTCCACTGGCACTCTTCCCACCACAAAATCACGCTCTGACCTGGGCTCAGACACAGGCTGCCGTGGGTTATATCCCGGTAATAACTGGAAATGGTATAACAGGAAATGTCTGACAAACTTAAAACTGTAAGATTTGCGGTTTTCACGGCGGTGACTATGAAGAATGCCGTCTTCTGGGATGTGGCGCCGTGTAGATATTGTGTAAACTGACGTTTCGGAGGAAGGTATCGCCTCCATCTTCATGGTATAAAATATCAGCGAGCGAGGAACCAGCGTGAGCAGGTGGCAGCAGACTTGATTTACAGGATAGAGTCCCTAAAGCATCTACAGGTAGTTGGTTCCAGAGGGCGATGGTCCTATTTACTCGTGGGGTCCCAACTTCGAATACTGTCCCAAAACGGGCCAATCTAATTGATGATTTCGTGATTTTTCACAGTCCCAGGAGAAAATGTTTAAAATATTATCTCAAAAGCGAGCCGCAACAACCTGTAACTTCAGCATTCTCAATTCATCACACACACAGCCAAAGCTACATTACGTGTGTTCAGTGCAGTTGAATGGCGTCGTTAAATAATCCACGAATCAATAAAGAATAGAAGTAAGGGACCACATTTCAAAACCGTACAAAACAAAAGGCGTATCTATAAAGTCAAGTTATACATTTTCGATATCCCATTACTCTTCGAAACAAAAAAGATGTTTTAAAAACAAATTAACATTAATAAAACCGGAAAACATTGCAATGTCACAGACCAATATCAATAAAATCTCTCTGCAGATTACAAAGATCCGGTCTACATTTGGAATAAATAAACAAATATTCTCGTCAATAGTTTCCGTGTACAGAGGGCGTGGGTATTGCAAGTACCTTTACGGAACGCGCAGACTGCAAAGGCTCGTGACGGAAGCCAGACATCGTGAGGGAACAGAATCTCATTCTCACTCAAAGTGTTATAGGGGTCATAACGTTGCTTTGGCTTCTTTCATCTAAAAGGGTCGCTCTGATTCATTTAAATTCTCAGAGCACCCGGACAAAACAGATGAAATCAGGCAGGCCTAGTTTCTGTACAAAAATAAGATTCTTCCTTTGAAGTATTAATGCTTTAATCTAAATAAGTCTGGCAAAGAGGCACTGCACAAAATGTGATACGGAGTTCTAACAGACTTGGAGTGGAACCGTAGGGCCCAGATGACTCAGAGAAGATCCTATCGGAGACAATCTACATGCACACTGGTTGGCGGACCGTCAGCAAAATGTTCATTATCTATTCTTAAACGTTATTCTAATGGGTTCTGACGATCGTGTATAACATTCAGAATTACTGGGATTTAGGAATTCTTCCATCGTCGGGGTTTCTAGAAACTAGAAAACAAGTTTCAGAAACTTGATCTGTTTCTGTCCTCAGGTAAGGGTGGAGACACCTGCTCTGTTGGGCCTCTTAGAAATAGCTAACCTCAATCTATTCACCTGACGACGGAAACAGATCAAGCTTTCGAAACGTTATTTTCTAGTTCCTAGAACACAGGACGATGGACAAAGTCCAAAAACCCATTGATTTTTAGTATTAAACGGTAGCGCAGTCGGTATAGCGACTGGCTACGGGCTGGACTGAGGGGCCGGAGTTCGACTCCTGGGAGGGTCAAGAATTTTCTCTTCTCCAAATCGTCCAGACCGGCTTTGGGGTCCACCCAACCTCCTACTCAATGGGTACTGAGGGCTCTTTCCCCGGGGGTAAAGGGTGAAACTGACCACTCATCTTCAGCTAGTTCCGAGGTCAAGAAACTGTGGATCTATACATCCACTCCCCCATATGCCTTCATAGCGTAGTGCTTAAATTCGTTGAGCACAGGGACAACTTTACCTTTTACCTATGCGTTTTCAGCTGCAGACATTATACAGCGTCTAATGAAACAAAATCATATATGGAAAGTAAGTAAACATTTGGAAGGTTGTGGCCATTGTCCGGGGGGGGGGGTTTACAGAGGATACCAGACAAGAAAAGAAAACCGCCAAAGTCGAGTGATTGGATATATCACAACCGTCTTCTTCCAAATATTTATCTTCGCCTCCTTTATGATCACCCTCCAATCTCATTCGTTGCAATCGTATTACTAGTATATGAGACCGTTTTTACAAACTTTTAGTGCCGCAACGTCGACACTGTTATACAGAAAAACATCAACGAGGAGAGGAGAAAGCAGGACGACAGCCATGATGAAGATGATGCCATAAAAATAACTTACAGCAACTTCAAAGAACATTCTTTTTTTACAATACGTCAAATCCTTACGAATGTTATAATAATCCTCAAAATCTTACACTTTTTCCTAAACATATAAACCATAAATTCTGTCGGAGTAAAGAAGTGACTCGAGTTTACAACAGAAATGCCTAGCGCGCATGCGCATAACTCTAACAATTTCTGTTCCTCACATTTTCTTGTAAAGATTAATGGAGGAAGAGAGCCGAAGCGAACTTGTTGGTGGAAGGGGACAAGAAAATGAAAGTAAAGAAAAAAATATTCACAAATTCAGTGGTTTGTTGTGACAAAGAAGGAAATTATATAGAATTATCAGTGCCTGTTCAGAAGGAAACACGGCAAATAGGTCATTTGTACCCGCATGTCTGTAATATTAAATATCAGGCATATTTCTCTAAAGGCTCGAAGTTCTGAGAGGAAAACGAAGGGTTAGAGGAGAAATTTACTTCCCACGCACTTCTCATGAATTTCAGGGCCTTTCTACTTATGCATAATACCTTGCTACTCCTAATTTGAATACAAGCCAGCCTATTGTTCCTAGCCAACTCCTTACGAATTTGAATGTAAAGTAGTCAGAAATTATAATTCCATTATTTTAATACGAGGTCCAATTTTGTATCATATTCTCAGTATAATCTTATTTACAACATCAAAGTTTTCTTTTTATATAAATCACTTGTTCTTTTCGAATCATTTTGAGGCGCTGTCCCCTCCCCACCAGGGGTCACAATCAAGATGCTTCTCGTCTGCCCCTCACAAATCCTTCTTTACATCAAACAGTTCGATATTCAACTGAACTAGCACCAACAGGCATTCGTTATAAGCATGACGTCACTGAACACGGCAGTGTCTATACTCCGATACACAGCACTGAACTTGTGAGTACAGTCTTATCAAGAAGCAATGCGTTTATTTCTTCGGATATACTGCACCAGCTGCTAAAGTTATATGGTTGATACGTCAGTGCGACCGTAATGAGCGGAGATACGTCTAATAAGCATTCGGCAGGCACTGACAAATAACCCCAGTTGCGAATCAGGTTTCTTCAAGGGTTTCTACAATCGTCCAAGATAATACTAAGATGATATCTCAACACATCACAATTACGTGTCTTGTTTCGATCTCGAAGCATCATTCACAGCCACCCTAACACTTGTGACAGGACGTAGCATAACCTCAGCATAAGACACACCGCTGCAAGATTACCGAGAGAACATAAGGCTCATAGTTGCAGATTTCAGTATAGGCGTGCCCTGCATTGCATGTCACGTAGCTTAGCACTTCTTTGTAGGATGATCAGCTTTGAGAAAATCCGTAACTACAATTCGAGCCTCGTGTAATGTACCGAGAACACGGATTATGTTAGATACGATCTAAAATTAAATAGGCCGGACAAGGTTTAACGCAAACTGCAACAACTTCATCACAATCCGTTCAAGAGCGATGAAAGCGAAATACGCGGATGGATATACAAACCTCCATATAACGTGTTCAGTTTTTCACTTTCTACAAATAATGCATATAAAGATATTGTAAAAGATTTAATCAACGCGTTACCAGGCAACACGGTCCAACACGCAACAAGAGATGAGGCTGTGTTTTCTATGTCGTCCGAGCCAAGCAAGAGTAGGAATGGGGTTCTTTGTGACCAGCTGTTAGTTTACGCAACAGTTATCACAACAGAACTGTTTTCTGTGTGGTCCTTGCCGCTGCTATACAATGAGATTCCCAGAATGATCCCTTCGGAGCTCGTTGTGCTCTTCTCCTTTGCAGTTCTCCTTTCGCATGGCTGCAACCTCGGTATGACGCTGGATGAGCTTTCTCTCCTTCTACTAGGACGCAATTGCAGCAACTCGGCGTAGAGTATTCATACGAGACAAACCCATCTTCTCGTCAGAGAAGAAGTTACATAAGGACTATTACCGCAAGAGATCAGTTGGGGGGGGGGAAAGAATCTCTGGTCGTGGGCCTCAAGGGGCTGCCGCCAAGACGAACTGATTGGCAGTAAACCGTCAGTCATAAAGTAACTCTGATTCTGACAGACAGCAGCATATACAAAAGAGAGACCCGTCCTCTCGTCAGAGAGGGCGCCCCACAGAAACAAGACCTGTCAAACGGTAATAAATAATATCTGGTCATGAGCCCCAGATGGGGCTCGACACCAAGACTTACTGACCGACTGAACGTCAATAGCAATGTGACTTTGACTTTGAATGGTCGCCCGTGTGAGGGCGAGGTCGAATACCTCCACCGTGACCCTGCGAGTCGTAGGAGGCGACGAAAAGGTAAGTCTCAAATTTGAGACAGTACCAAGGGACTCGAGACCCGAGAAAGATTGCGCAAGGACCAGCAGCATATAAAAAAGACAGACCCGTCCTCTCGTCAGAGAGGGCGCCCCACAAAAAACAAGACGGTAGCTGTCAAACAGTAATAAATATCTAGTCATGAGCGCCAGGAGGGGGCTCGACACCAAGACTTTTGACTGACTGACTGACCAACCGTCAGTCGCAATTTGACTCTGACTCTGTCTGACCGAGGGAGAGACAAAATTAGTTCAGGGTAGTTACGAGTCAGCCGTAAGATGGAGGAGTGAGTCCAGATCAAATTTTAGTTCCGTGGTTCCAGAGTGATTGAAGACGAAATATCAAGAAGACTTCATTGTGATTTTAAGTGCTAGATTCTGTGTTGGGATCAGTTGCCAGGAGACGACTAGTGAAGACGGACAATTCTAGAGCGTGTACAACGGTGAGCTGGTAATTGTGTATATTAGCGATAGTGCTGTATTTGCGTATGATTAACAGAACTTCTGACAAAACCTCTAATAAATACCACAATCATCCGAACTAGAACCAGTTATTTTCGTCACACGTACCACCCTACACGTGACAATATTTTACAAACAAAATACACGTTTTCATACATTTTAGTGGAGGCAGTTTTGGATATCCCTGTCGCCGGGGATTAGTCCCACGCTGCATCACGACTGGTTGTACCTGCAGAGCAGATGCAGAATTGAAGTCTCCCAGCAGGTACGTTCCGACCCGCCTACAATAATGGCAGACGTATTGCTACTTTGCACTTCACACAGTGTCACAGAGGTCACCAAGCTCTATAAGTTCTCGTGCTGACATTAGATAGGCGCTTCCGGGCTAAAACATTTATCAAAGGCACTTACTTGGTGGTTCTCAAAGAGTGGACCACGCTCAACTAACTAGTATTAATAAACTTCACAGTCAATTGCAAAAGTACGTTCTTAAACCCATTTTGTGTTGCATCCCCTTATCTAAATCATTAAAGACAATATTTATTTTATTAACATGCTGGTGGAGCCGGGATAGCGTAGTCGATATAGTGACTGGTTAAGGGTTGGATGACCGAGGGGTCACGTCCCGGTTGGGGTAAGAATTTTCACTTTTCCACGTCGTCCACACCGGCTCTGGGGTCTACCCCGCCTCCTTCCCAATGGGTTCCGGGGACTCCTTCACCGGGGGTAAAGCGGCCGGACGGTTAAGCCGACCACTCACCTCCGACTAGTGCCGAGGTCAAGAAAATGTGGATCTATAAATCCACTCGCCCATACGCCTTAATGGAGCAGTGTTTAATTATTTAAGCACAGGGACAGCTTTACCTTTTATCTGGTGGATCCACTCTGCATATGCAAGTGCATATAGTGAGTGTACCTATAGACAGAACCTTCATACAGCACAAGTGTCCCAGACAGCAAATTCATCTGCTGCAAATGTCGTTGTGTTGACGGGAATATAATAAATATTATTTAATAGACGGGGGCACGCGGTAGCGTAGTTGGTTGAGGAACTATGCTACAAGCCGGAAGGTCGCGGGTTCGATTCCCGATAACTTCATTGGGGTTTCAACTGATGTAATCCCTTCGGCCGCACTATGGCCCTGGGGGCCGACTGAGACTCTATAGAAAGGAGTACCAGGAATGTTCCTGGGGGGTAAAGGGCGGCCGGTGCGTAAGGCTGACAACCTTACCGCCATCTATGAGCCGACTGTCTACAAAATGTGGGAACCTCAACATCTCACAACCATATGGGCCTCCACGGCCTGTTACAGAGATACCTTTACTTTACTTTTAGGAAATAATACAAAATAATGCAATCTGGCGTAAATTTCATAGTTGATATGTAATTTGTAATCACTTTAGTCAGTTGCAGAGGTTATAAAACTATGTATTGAGAATTTCTGGTTGGAAATTGTTTTTGAAAACGCGACCGTGGAAAAACGTATTCATCACTGCCTCAGCATTTGCCTGGTGGGGCACAAGGCAATCCAAATCTCTGTCAGCATAAACAGTCTTGTATTAGGATTAACTTCACACCGCGACCTTCGGAAAGGAGACATTCATGCCAAGCTGTATCTAGTCAGTATCACTTGAAGGAAAGGGAACGGCTTGGCTCTGTACCTTCTATCCCATGCATTCTATAAGATTTTCGTTTTGTCATAAGACCAAGCGCCCGAGAACGGGGGGTATGGTCATTATGCGGTAATCACACCGGCTGTTCCGTGGTACAATCTATCAAAATCAAAACACAGAATGCTGCCTCTATGACAAGCGTCTAACTTGTGTTCGGATGATCGAATCTCGACGGCAGTACCGACTGATCTGACCAAGAATTTTCGCAGTTTACCACAGCCCTTACATGCCGATGTTGATACAGCTTTTGGAATAAACTACAGCGTGATTATAAAGTACTGTAGGGCTTTCCGTGGCCTATAAACGGAAACTCCGACAATAATTTAGAATCGCCCTGTATAATCACTTCCTTCCACACATTTTCCAATTAAATTTGCATAAATATCTCTAGACGATACTGAGGAATCATCGTAAGCAAAACGAGACTCGAATAACCATCTACCAAGGGACCAGCCAAAACGAGAGAAACTTTCATGGACTAAGTTCCCCAGGGCACTCACTGGAATAACTTAAAATATTGTAGCGTGTATACCCATTGCTATGGAAAGATTTGGTGAACACATTCCCGCAGATTCATATGCGCGCAACAATAGGATGCCCACTGTTAGGCAACGGAGCAGTCAACAAGCCTCCTTAACAACAGAGGTTGTGCTTTCTACATGGTCCGTGCAAAGTGGTTATAAAGAAGTGTTCGGCAGTATTGAACAGTAGTCGGAAATGAAGAGTCAAGTTTCGGGAAGCCAGCCTTTCAGGATATGAGCTTGGGAGCAGAGGAATTGAATTGAGTCGAGTCTTTGGAATTGGCAGCTGAGAATAGTGACAAGAAAGGACTTAGGCTGTGAAAAGAAGACTCCATGTGTGATTTGAAGTGACAGCGAGATTGTTGTGACTCCGTTGCTGGTTGCGGCCAGTGAAGACTGAGGAACCAGTGTGCGTCTGTGTAACGGTGAACTGTGAAGTGTGTAGACCAGCTATAGCGCTGTAGTTCAGATGTGTGTGTGTGAATACGGTGTCAATCCCAGCATCCAATCCAAAACCCGTCTTATAAATCACACACCCCTACACGTGACAATAAGCCACGACCGCTTCCTTCTTATCTTCCCCCATTTGAAATGAAAGATCTGTGTTTCTTGCAGTTATATATTTGGAAAGTCAATAGAATTAAATGCCAGTTTTTATGGTTTGTTCAAGATAAGCTCTTCTCGTAACCGTTTCATTGCATTCAGATAAACAGGAATTTCTCCAGTAACAACAAACATAAAACCAAATAAATGCCATACCGGTTCTGCAGCTGCCTTATCTCTAAGCAGCAGTGGTAGACATGTAAGCATTGAAAAGGTCTTAACGACCATTAATTCGCGGTGAACACAACAGATGTCGCCAGGATAGCAGTCATTGTTACACCCACAAGATGCCTCGATCGTTCTAATCCTCAAGGCGCCTGCCGTCTGACATCATCAATTGAAAGCATCAGGCGATTCAGTGTTTTTAGCATCTGTCACATTCGAGCGAGGGCAAGTGACCATGACTGAGCAGTCTGTCCCTGTCCCTAAAGTGGCACCCGAAAGTTCACATCTCAGTATCTTTATCGACAACGTTCTAGTCCAGCTGGCGATTTCCCACGGGGTTGTTTGTAAAATAGTTTCAGTGATTGATACGTCGTGTTAATGCTTGCGTTTCTTTTCGTAATATATATATATATATATATTAACGAACATGATTCGTGTATAGAAGAATAGAAGAATAAGTATATAAAAGTACTGTGACACGACACTTGAAAGGCGGAATAGTGGAGCCAGAAGAGACGGTTGTTGCTAGGCAACAGCTAGATAAACAAGTTTCGGTGACTGCAACAATTATGGAAATATTTAAGACTGTGTCTCTATGAGAACTGTGCCACCCTGTTCCTGGGGGATGTAAATACGGGGACCTGGCCTTCCAGGTTCGGGGAGTCTCGAATCTGAGACAGTAAAATGTAGTCATGAGTACCGCGGGACTCGGACCTGAGAATGACTGTGCTGGTGAGAGCCAGCAGGAAATGTAAAAGACAGGGCCCCATCCTCTCGTCTGGCAGGATGTTACATAAGGACTATGATCGTAAGTGTTCAATTGAAAAACAAATCTGACCGTGAGTCTCAAGGGGCTTGGCGCCAAGATGAACTGATTGGGGGTAAACCGCCAGTCGTAAAGTGACTCTGACTCTGACCTGCAGTTACGAGCTGTAAGTGTTCAATAAATCTAATTACCAATCCAAATCTAGTGTCTAGTCATTAACAGGCGAGAGTATATTTAAGCCCAGCTTTCATGTGACAGAGATGAACTCTCTTCCCTGCGTTTCTAGTTTAGTTTATTTGGATATCATATCCAAATGAATTTAATTTTGTCATGCATCTAATTAACAACCGATCTGGTAAATTAAGACATACATAAGCTATGAATCACTTGTGAAACATTTTTTAATAGTTTCTAAATATAGCAAACGACTAGCGATGTTTTACGTCTATTTTTAAATCACTCAATGAATTCTTTACGTGCCAATTTTAACATGCACGAGTAGAATGCGTAGCCACTTTATCGCGAGGCATCTACAGGTGAAAATATAAGCACTATATTCCAACAAATATGTTATTCATTGTCTCGAAAGGTTGTGAGGAATAGTTCAGCATGACTGGAAAGGGCGTACACCATGATATAACACATGAAACTTCCACAGGCATTATCTGAAGTTTATTAAACTTACCTAAAAATATGTACAATTAAATTCAAATAAGTGAAAATCTTACATATAGAATTTCATCAAGATCTGTGGAACAATTGATGAGATTTATATAGCGAGTTTCATTCACTGACTTACGAAAGATATGCTTTATTATGGATTAATATTGCTAAAAATTGGAACTGTCCCACAACCTCCGGTGAATATCTCCCCTATCGAACACCAGCAAATCTGTGAAAAGGTTTAAGAGATGTACGGAAGAGTCACTCAATCACCAATACAGCTGAAAATGGGAGCTGCCAAACAAACTTCAGTGAAAGTTTTTTTTTTCCTTGGCACTACAGCCCCAGTGGGCCTAGGCTTACCTCCATGAACTTCTCCGTTCATTTCGGTTTTTCTAGATCTTACACATTCTGTAGGACTCCTTGGGCGGGTGATCGGCTCGTCGCAAGGCCTCTACCTGTTCAGTGAAAGTTTACCATATCAAATTTTAAGAAAATCTGCCCAAAGGTTTCGGCCCTGACACTAGGTCACAGAAGACATATATATCTTTAATATTAGGAGTTCTTTTTGCTTCGTAAAGAACGCCTAAAAATTCAAGGAGAGGTTCTATGTTTTACATAGTGGCGGGCAATCATGAGCTTGTGTTCGCAGAATAATCGTGAAAATCACAAACGGATGATACCAACATGCTGGACTTAGCCAAGAGAGTTTCTCACGAGGTGATAATATTATACATGCTCTGTTATAAACGCAAAAAGTGTTATCAATAAATTTTTGTATATTACATTGTGGGAGCAGTCTTCGCTCCGCACAGCGGCACCAATAATGCACACGAGGTTCTTCCATTTATCCGATCGATAGATGGCGCCATTCTTTTGTTTTCCAAGGAATGTGTTTTAATTACACGCTTGGCCGCAATTTCTTGCTGGCTTGAGTTCAGCGTGAACCATTCAAGTGGCGACTAATCGAAGATTTACAATCTGTCTGTCCTTATTCCAGTGACTTGGGGCAATTATTCAGTTCAACAGCTAATGACAAAAAAGTAGCGACATGCATTTAAAAAGAACAGAGAGAAACGCTGTAATAAAAGCGGCGGTTCGCCCGTTCTCCAAAATGGAGTCTCAAGAGGGCAAAGGTAGGTAGCAAACTACTGCTATAAAATTCGTCTGAATCTAAGAATTTTGAAAACTAACCAACAAAACATTTATTCCACAACAGAAAGAAACCATAAAATTGTATTAAATACAGTGAGGTTAGTTTTCTAATTAATTTCAATATTCTAACATATTCGACCCTGTGGTAAAGCAAGTGTCATATTTTAACAAGATTCCAATGTATACGTATCATACAAGGCGCCATAAATGTTACGATCACCCAGTGTCTTCCAGTTTAACAAGCAGCCTCTAGATTGAAGCCGTATTAGGGCACCCGAATTAAATTACCAATCCACAATACTTGCCGAGATGAAAGTGACAATAAAAACTTAACGACCCATAAATCCGCTACACGACTAAATATACATATAATATGACTTCTCAATAGATATGTTTCGAACCAGTGGTTCTCGACCACCATCTTTGTGGGGGGTCACAATAACATCAGAATGCAACAACTCATTTCCAAAACATAATACAACTTGCAGGATTTTAGGTTATCATAGCGGTAGTTATGAAGAGTTATCTTCTGGAATATAAAGCCGTGTAGTTCGTCGAAAGTCAACTGACGTTTCGGAGGAGTATGTCGCCTCCAACTTCAGGGTCGAATAAAAAGCAAAGCATGAAATCAATGTGAAACAGGCGACAAGCAGGCAAGTGGTTTGCCACCTAAATAAATTCAGCGTGCATCCGCTATATTCAGCACCAATAAAATCGTTAGGTAATTTCTGAGGCGAAACATGAGGACAGATAAAAGCAACTTCCCTATTATGCGTTTATTTTAGGCATGAATATATACGTACATTCTGTATGAGGAATCTATATCGAAAGCCCGAAAATGTCCATAGATCAACAACAACACAGCTGTGAAACGCTGATATGCTAACGTCATCAAACCTTACTGAGGTTTCTGTCCACTGCTGCAACGGCAAGCACGCGGTGGTGGGTTCGCGAATTCCAATGTCGCACCTCACATTACCAGTATTCATAAAAATGTAGGTCTGGTTCAAATGCCTCAATCGCTATCACCAAAAGCTAAATTTCGTGAGGCCACCGTTTCTGGTTTGCGACACCTCGGCAACTTGCATCATGCTGCAGTTTTGCGTTCTGCCGATATACCACCCCCACAGGAGGTGCATAACGTTCGAGGATCTACTGAAACGCACAATTTTAGGATCCTATATTGAGTAAAGCTAGTGTCAATCACACACCACAAATCCGTACGGATATCAAGTTAGTAGTATTGACAGCGCATTCGGGCTGGATGGCCAAGGGGTCGGAGTTCGAGTCCTGGTAAGGGCAACATTTTTCTCCTCTCAGTGTCGCTCAGACCGATTCTGGGGCCCATCCAGCCTTCCCCACTGGTAAATCGGCCGGGTCGTGAAGCCGACACTTCACCTCTAATTAGTAGCTAGGTCAAGAACACGTGTACCTACACATCCACTCCCCCATACATCTTCATGCCATAGGGACTGATTAGTTAAGTACAGGGTCATTACTTTTTTAGTACTGAAAGTAGATAATCATCAAGACAAATATTGATGGGGGCACAACGATCAAATCATGCTTCATGAAAATCTATCAGCAAGACCAAACTTCCTGAGCATCAGACACATGAACAAATGACAAGAAAAGGTTTTCTTTCCTAACAAGATCAAGACAACATATGAGCAGCTGACAGCTAATTAAATAAACAATATATAAATATATAACTATTAAATCGACGGACTACGAACAGACAAACGAAAGTGCAGTCGTGACACGCTACTGTCACGTTCTTCTCTTCCGGAAACAATCTGAATTTATTTTTAACCACAAAACGTCATTGCCCTGGACTAATTAGCGTTAAGATAAACAATAAAATTAAATGGTAATTTTGTCTTTTGTGGGTAGAACTCGGATAGAGATCAGCATTTTGTGCCCCGTCACCGTGGCAATTGGATCCTAGGCCTGGCGTTGGCTCAAGTATTCCATTACACTGCTTTGCTTTTAACAGCCAGCCGGCGGGCATGCGCAGAGAGGTACCAGCGCTGCAAATTAAAACCATCACGGTTCGTTCTGAACTTTGTAAACACGGTTTCTTTAAATCTATACTTCTCGATTTGTTAATGCGTACAAAGCAGCTCATTTGTTATAAAATTAATAATAACAATAACGTTGGCACTCTCAACAAACGTCTTAAATATTTACACTAACTTATAAATTTAGCAATATGTTTAAAATTTTCATTTCGTGCATCCTGTTGTGTTACAATACATACAACTTATTTATTGGACCGTCACAACACAACACTCACAGAACTTCAGGGACAACGTCCAAATACAGTTCACTACATATTTCGGCCACTAGTGGCCATCTTCAGGTGAATACACTTCAATAAACATACACTACTGAACTGCAGCACGTAAAGTCAGATACAATGTCGTAAATCATTTATAACGATTATAATAAGAATAAAAAATATAGGTTATTCAAAACCAATAAAAGTCTTATATAAAAACCAAAGTTATAACTTATTCATAAGTTATTTACGACACTGTATCTGACTTTACGTGCTGCAGTTCAGTAGTGTATGTTTATTGAAGTGTATTCACCTGAAGATGGCCACTAGTGGCCGAAACATGTAGTGAACTGTATTTGGGCGTTGTCCCTGAAGTTATGTGATTGTTGTGTTGTGAAGGCCCAATAAATAAGTTGTATGTTTAAAATTACCAAAGTTTAATGAAAAGCTTAGCTGCAGAACGTTGTCAGTGCTATGGACCCTAACAGTAACACAGCGAACAGAGGAGAGAATATGGTTTAACCAATGAATACTGCAAAGCAATCCAAAAACATAACCTAAAATAGGAATTATATATCCGAG
The DNA here is from genome assembly GCF_002891405.2 of Cryptotermes secundus. NCBI lineage: Eukaryota > Metazoa > Arthropoda > Insecta > Blattodea > Kalotermitidae > Cryptotermes > Cryptotermes secundus. The sequence goes on along the minus strand of NW_019731275.1, from coordinate 877,973 downwards.
GACAACTTAAAGAAGAAGGAAATAATCAGCACTTAGATCTACATCATTTCCGAATGAACAGCCTCCTTCCGACAATACTGTAACGGATTTGATCAAAGCGTTGCCAGGCAACAGCTCTGTACAAACAAGGCCCAACACGCAACAATAGAGGAAGCTATGTTTTCTGTAGATCCGACCGACGCACAAATAAATTGGCTAGATAGCGATCACATGATACGTGTTTACTGTAGGTCCATGTCCGTTCCGCGGCTATATAAGCAAGAGCGACAATATTCGTTGAAGGCAGTTACAAGTAGTGGTAGCGGAAGAAGCAGGCGAACAAGCAAGCAAACAATAAGCTCGAGGAGTACAGAAGAATAAAAGAAGTCAGCCTATGAAGATTTAACATGTGATTTGAAGACTTTATGTGTGCTATAGTGCAGTGATATTGGGAGTGTGTGATTCAGTGTGACTTTTATAGTGCCTGCGTTATAAATCCGTGAAGACTAGTACAGATAGACTGAAGATATTGGTATGGAGAGCTTTATAGTGTGAAAGTCAATAACAGTGTTTTAAGTATCTGTAGTTATGAACTGAAGGTTTTTAATAAATACAATTATCAATCCGACCCCCGTCTTTAGTCACCCATACACGTGACAATACTAACCTCTTCCTGCTGTCTTCGGGGTGGAAAATCTAGTGAAATATATAACGGAAAAGACAACCATTTATCTTATATTATGTTATCAATTTTAAGACTTTATTTGTGCTGCAGGAGAAAAAATATGAAATAAACAAAGACAGCTTTTCTATCGCCAATAAATAAATGTTAGGTCCGCAGAAGGAATGCGAATTCGTAAGTAACACGTTTCGAATAACCTTTCCATTTGCGTCGTCCTTTCTCAGAGAACGCCATTTGGCAATTGTGAGACTGCCATGCTATGTGGCCGTGAGAAGCTTCGGCCCTGTCATTGTGGATCAATTGCAACGAGTCCTGTGAGCTGTACTAAAAATGGAGTGAATTTCAATTTGGCCCACCTGGAAACGAAATGAGACTAATTTATATTACATACAAAATTAAGAACAGAAAAAAGAAGGAAAAGCTTGCAGTCATTGAGTCCAAGATCTTGTACTTCCGTCTTATTTAAAATGTAGCCAACTGTAATTTTGATTGTCGTTTTCTATGACTGTGGTGAAGCTTTGTCTATAACCTTCGGGAAAAACACACATTGTGTGTGTTTGCGAACAGGCAGGTAAGAATATATTTTAACCCAGGAATGGGAGCCTAACAAAATGATGGAGACAGTTAATGCATAATGAGGAGCTCCGTTAATTTTACTGATCATCCACTGCTGATAATGTGATTAAATTAAGCACGATCAGTTGGGTGTGACATATAGAAAAATACAATCTGTTAGTAGGAAAACTTCAAAGGAGAATATACTTACCTGGAAAGTCTAAGTGGAAATTGGATGAAAACTCTTAGGAGGATCATACTGGCAAATGAACTGAGACTGTTCATGCTACCCGTCTATCTCAGTACAGGGACCAATGGCGAACTCTAGTGAACAGTTTCAGGCTCATTAAATAGGGAATACCTTGACCAACTGACTAGTCATCATCTTCACAAATCCGGCCTTACACCACTGAGTTAGGTGATCGGCCACAAAAAGCAAATATTCTGGCAGTTAAATTTCGTACCGAACTGAAGCAAGTAGCTCTCGGCAACATTAAGGAGACTGAGATGGATGCAGACGAATCACCGCTTCCCAATCTACAGAAGTCTTAGCCAGGCCGGAAGGGACGCGTTAATACGGCCTGACCCAGCACCATCAATCAATTTCAAATTCGAAGAAACAACGAAGAGACCTCCAACTGATTACTTCAAAGTTTGGAACTTAACTTCATACAACGTATGGATCTGGGATGGAGAGTCCTCTCGCTAGAAGCTGCCAAATTTTCCCAGTTTGTTGGCTCCCAATAAGTAACTCAGCTTCCCTCGTTGTTGCAGGTGGTCTTAGTAGTACATCCGCTCTTTAATCCTTGGCTACTGTTTAGCTGTTCTGAGAGCAACAGAACGGTCCCTTAAGTTATTTGTGGCGAGGCTTCTTAAACTTGATTTTGTTTTTCCACTTATGAACATCTATCTATCTATCTATCTATCTATCTATCTATCTATCTATCTATCTATCTATCTATCTATCTATCTATCTATCTACCTCTATATCTACATACCTACCTACGTATCTATCTACCTACCTACCTACTTACCTCTCTATCTATCTATCCATCCATCGCTCTACAGCCTTTGTTGGGCCTTGGTCGCTTTTTCAATTTCTTAATCTTATACACAGTCGGTAGGATTCCTTGGACGGCGTCGCAAGGCCGCTACCTACACGCAGGACAACACAAACACAGAATAAACCCACACAGACATCCACGCCTTGAGTGGGATTCGAACCCACGACCCCAGCGCTCGAGCAGGAGAAGAAGGTTCATGCTTTAGACCGCTCGGCTACTGTGATCAGCAGCGATGAATATAATTGACGATAACTACATTATAAGTAAATACAAAGTTGTGCTTGTAGCTACCTTTCTTTCGGTGATTTTATTTTCCAGTATTTGGGGAGGAAGTATAAAGCAACAACTTAAAACTCAAGACATGAAGTCTGTGTCTCAGGGAACTATCGAATTATCAAGTACCATCAGTTACAGACAACACATAGAGGCCTAATGACCTGTGCCAACCAAAGTTTCAGTTAGCATAATTGGTTCACCATCATACGGTGACCTAATGGTTAATTCTTAAGTTCAATGCTGTATCAACTGACTGATTTAGATGGAGCAGAATGCGATGGAAATGCAATGATACTGAATGGAGACGAATCTGGAGTAAGGCGTCACGAGACAACGGGAAAAGAGAAGACAGTGAAACCTCAGGATAACGTAGATCCCGATCCATAATCGATCTGACTACCTCCGTAATACTGGTCTAAACCATGCCGACAGGCCAGTCTTCTGCGTCATTTTCACCTTATTATCTGCTGATTTTTAACGACGCTTAACAACCGCGTCGAAGGCAGAGACGCAACATCACGGGACATCTCATCTACAGTAACAAGGTCTCGTTGGAATTCGAACTGAGTACCTCTTTACTATCAGGATAAGTGCCGGTTCAGGGGCGGGGCGAGTCTGAAACTGAGGAGAGAGGTAGTGATAAAGTGCTGGCTGGTCAGTAAAGTGCTGGCTGGTCAGATCTATCGCACACGTCACGGGAGGAGAGTACGCTAGATGGTGACTAACAAGAAAGAACCAATATACAGGGCGAAAGAAAGTTGGAAAAGTGCAAATCTTCCACTAAATCACACGTGAACCTCTTCTAAGACTCAACACAATTTCCACTGCCTGGCCGTATTGTCTAAGGCAGTAATGGAATGCCAAAGGGCATAAACGCTTCTCCCCTTCACGAGGTTCCTTCTAATCAATGAAAAGCAGTGCGTGATAATTATGAGTCAGGCCACATGTGAGGAAGTCATGTCGCACGAAGTTCTAATTTCTCTATTACTGAAATGTATGTACGTTCTCTCTTCGTCGCTCCTTCCTTCCTCTAGTTACTTCTGTCCTTCCTCTCTTCCTTCCCTTTTGTCCTCATTTCGTTTTCTTTCTAATGTGTAAAATAGTCAAATCGGAAAATGTGAAGGAAAGTGGTAGCTTGGAAGACATGGGTGTAGATGGGAGGGAAGTAATATAATGTATGGTGACTGTATGTGAACTGGATTCATCCGGAAGTTATGAACACGGTAATGAAATTTGGGGTTCTATATAAGGCGCGAAATATTTTAGCAGACGAGTGACTATTAGCTTTTTAAGGAGGATTGTGCTTCATGAAACTAACTGGAAAGTTGCTCTTCCTCTCCCTTTTTTTACTTTCTTCTTAATTGTCGTTCCATATTAAACCTTTCTGCACATGTCTTGTCCATGGCCTGGCTGATTCTTTGCAATCTGTGAAAAGACTATTTTTTAGATGAACTGTAGAAAACGCATTACGGAACAGAATTGCATGGACAAAAATAAGCAGATACTCAAGCAATTTATCGGTTAAATTCTTGTTGTTTCTTTAGCTTCCGCGCCGAAAACTTCAGTTTATCAGAGGTAATTCTACGTTAGTTCGTTCTATATTCTCGAGTGATTTTTGATAAGACAGGTTTCCGTTCAAGACAGGTTTTACTCTACCACAAACAATGGACAATGTCCAACATAAAATGTCACATAAAATCATGCATTTGCCACTATCATTGAGAGAAACTTCACGGTATCCATTTTTACAGGCAAGTGACTACAAAGGCAATTTATTTAGAAGAGGAACGGGAGGCCCACAAGTAATTTACAAGTTAAAATGCCTCCTGTTAAGAACAAAATGAGCCTATTACGGTAAAAGATATGCCTAACTATTTAAGGTTACAGAAGCCAGTTACTTTATAATGAAATGTAAATCATTATTTCCCAAAATGCAGACATTGGCACACAGCAGTCTCTCTCCATCACAGTACAAACATAACAAGTGGTTACGTTAGCGAGTGGACACAGGTTGCCTGGTAACCATTCAGCTCGAATTATAAATCGATCCGATTTTGTTTCCATGTATAAGTACCTTCATATTTCACATAGGCGTGGTTGGGCCAACAGAACAACAAACGCCATCTCTAAAAACATATCGCATTTGAAAACAGTTCCACAGTTGTCCCTGTGCATAAGCAGCACACCGTAAAGATCCTCAGAAGACATGGAGGTAAATCCCCAAGCTTTCCCGGCCTTGGTACGAGACATGGGTGAGTGGTCAGGTTGGCGTCCAGATTTCTGTAGCCCTTTGGAAAGAACCGCACGAAGAAGCTGGTTACAGCATTCACAGAAGGTCTGTACGATGTATTACAGAGAAATATCTTTGTACCCTTGCCGAGAATCGAATCCTGGCCGTCTTCAACCATGCCTACTGTATTTATATGTCCAGAATAATAATACAAAAATAATTCATAACAGCAACAGTAATGTAAAGGAAACTATGGCTAAAGTTCCATAAAAATTACACTCGCCTTCATTTGGGAATGTGGTCTAGTGGTCAGAGTTCCTGGCTTCTGATCCCGAGGCCCCGGGTTCGATTCCCGGCGCAACCACATTTTGTGAGAAGTAGTGACTCTGGAACGGGGTACACTCAGCCTCGTGAGGATAATTGAGGAGCGACTTCAATTGAAAAGTAGTGGCTCCGGTCTAGAAAAGCGAAATTAACGGCAGCGGGGATTCGTTGCACTGGCCACGCGACACCCTCTATCGCTACATTTAGTACTATCTTCGCCGACAAGCGGCAGTAGCTCGGTTGGTATAGATCGCTTGCGGACTAAAGTCACGGAGTTCTTCTGGATATAAAAAATCGTCTATTTAGTTATACTCAATGTCATGATTCGACGACTCTGTGTGCTCATGCAAAAAGAAATGGAATGATCAGGTTACCTAAATGTCCGAAATTAGCCAGCTTGACTGAAATGTTGCTCAGATAAAGTAGCACCTTAAGTCAGGCCACGACCGGTTCCTTTCATGTACTTTGCAATTCATTCACAAATCGCCCTACCATTCTAAGCTGTATAATCCGAGCTATTAAAAACGCTGTGAAATTAAACTTAAACAAATAAAGTACACGTGTAAGTAAAATTAAGACTGAATTCTATCAAGTGCAACAATGCTTTCGTTAATAATAAGACAGAACCTTTACATGTTTCGGCTAATGATTGCCATTCGGAAGGCGGCCGTCACATCAAAGGAAATGCCTCATATGTACTATGTGCATGTGTTGTTTCGTAAGAGTTAAAACGCTAGTATTTAAAATAAAAAGTTATCCGTGTAACAGGGCGGGAAGGCCCATAGGGTTGTGAGACGTCGAGGCTCACACATTTTCTAGACAATCGGCTCACAGATGGCGGTAACGTCAGCTTTATGCACCGGCCGGCCTCTACTCTCAGGAAGATACCTGATACTCATTTCTGTTAGAGGCTGAGTCGACACCACGGTCATACTGCGGCTGGAAGGATTAGGTAAATTGAAAAAATACACCTCATCGGGACTCAAACCATCGTTAAAGTATATTTTGTTGAAAGTAATAGAGCTAGGATCTTGCTATGAGTTCCGGTTTTCCTTCAGAGTTAGTCACCTGAACAATTTGTTGAATTTGCAGGCGACATTCTGTGAAGGAACAAAACCATCACTGGTACTCACACCAAGATCCTAATCAATTAAAAAATTCTATTACTTTTAAGAAAGCATATTTTAAATACTAGCGTTTCAAACCTTACAATACAACACATACAAGTAACACATGTGAAGCATTTCTTTTGGAGTGCTGGTCACCTTTCGATGCTGACCATCATTGGCCAAAACATGTACAGGTTCTGTTTTAGTATTGAAACACTGTTGCATTTCACGGAATTCAATCCTAATTTTACTTACATGTTATAGAGTGCAACGGCTGAGGACAATGTCCATCATAATAAAAGTAAACACAATTGTGCAAGGTTGTTAAAGACAGTAACAGAAGAAGGTTTCTTTATACGTTATGATGGAAATATACCAATACGGGAGGAAATCTTCTACGCCATCATGGACACATGCTAACAGAAGAACATTTACTTTAACGATTCTGTATTTCAGTATCCCGTTGCAATTGTTCATCTTAACGTCCATTATGTATGGTCCGTCAATATTGCAATACTCTTCCATTCACCAGTCAATTTTAGTTTAACATTATACACCTTGGCACTACATGTTTCGGCCCCAAACGGCCATCTTCAGGTGTCTTACAAATATTTTATTAAATTGTGTTAAAATTGCTACACTGTCTTAGTTCGTGTTAAAATCACACGCTGTAGTCCTCTTTTTGAGGTAAAACCAGACAAAATCCTTTAAAATTTCTATTATACCCGCGTTATTTTGGTGGATGTTATTTCACCTCACACGGGGTGCCGTCCATTTTCATAAATGTCTGTTTGTCCAGGGTGTTTTGTTTCGGCAGCTTGCCGAATATAATAAATAATAATAATAATAAACAACAACGAAATATTTGTAACATATCAAGACACCNCGTATGTCTAAGATCTAGAAAAACCGAAGTGAACGGAGAAGTTCATGGAGGTAGGCCTAGGCCCACTGGGGCTGTAGTGCCAAGGAAAGAAAAAAAAAAGATTTATATGTACAAGACCATGGAACATGGTTTCCTTAATGACTGCTATGGAGATACAAGGTTTCTCCTAGGGTAATTATATTAACATACGAAGGTTTATTTGTGTTTCCACGGAAATAAATTAAAGAAAAACATTTTGTTATACGTTGCAAAAATTACTGACCGAAAGAAACCAGCGTGGAAATTATCAGGAGTAAGCACAGTTTGCTGGTAAAAAGAGCCATTCTGACTTACTCTCCGCAAAAGATATTTGTTAGAAGTTCAGGGTGGCACTTAACAATCAAAACTATAGAACACTATTAACAGCAAGGAGCCAAGTTTTATGGGGGAAGTGACATCAAGTGGGGGGCTCAAGCCTATAATTTATAATTAATTCCCTCCGTAATGGCCGCCACTAGCTTACAACACTGTAGCAAGCTATTAATTCAAGTCGAATCAAGCGTATTCAATTACAAGGGCGCTGCTCCTCGAAGAGAGTGGAGCCTTGGCGGAGAGAGGAGCTGTTTTCTGACGTTACACAGCCTCTCTTCCGGTTCCGCTGACCTACAGTGTACAGGTCATGAACAGATAAACACGAGATAAATTCCATACTTTCTTTCTGAAACAGATACAAGTGGGGGAGGTCTTTTCTGACCACTTGTCCATCAACATTGACAAGCAGACTGCTTTACCGTTTCTCACGGTGTTGTCGCTTGCAGATTTCTTATACTTTTTCTTCTACCCTGAAGATGGGGGCGATACGTTCCTCCGAAACGTCGGTTAACACCACATATACACGGTGCCAAATCCCAGAAGACTGCTTTCTTCTTATTGTATACCAGTCCCAGATGATAGGTGAGGGTGATTGTGGAGCAATTGGTGGAATGAAGATTGGCAGGGGAAACCGAAGTACTCGGAGAAACCCCGCCCCAGCGCCACTTTGTCCACAACAAATCCCATTTGACGAGACCCGGGATCGAACCCGGGCCGCCGCGGAGGGAAGCCAGCGACTAACCGCTTTAGCTATGGCGCGGCCTTGTGTCATTTCAGTCTTCATCACAGTGACTGTCAACCAGCGATCCGCAGACCGCTGCTTAATCTCTGAATTTATTGCCAGTCAGCATTCAGTTGGTTACATTGTGTTACATAGACATATGCATACGTGCGTTCGTGTGTGTAATGTAATGTAAAGCTAACAAACAACTTTGAACCGGTACCGACTTAAGCAACGGTCTGAGTATCATGGGTTCTCATACCTGAGATACGGACTAAAATTAGCGTCTATTCGAATGTAATACAACATAAAGGCGTTAATTCTGACATCAATAAACATAGGCGTGACCGTAGGCCCAATAATTCGATTTTTACAGTATTATTAATATTCGACAGTGACAGGAAAATTATCAGTCTTCGGAAAATGAGTGTTGTTTTGTCGGCCCGTAAATAAGGACACGCCCTGTCACTGCGGGACATAAATACAGAGACCTGGTCATCCAGGTTGGGGGTCGGACGCAAGGCTCACGACCTTACTTTATAAAATATACTGTTATGAAATCCAAAGGGAGTTAAAATCGAATCATATCTGGCAGGTAGACTATGGCTCAAAAAGTCCTGCTTCTCCCATGATGATGATGATGATGATGATGATGATGATGATGATGATGATGGACCGCCTCTCTGGTCTAGTGGTCAGAGTTCCTGCTTACAGATCCAGAGGTTCGGGTTCGATTCCCGGCGCTACCAGATTTCTTGAGGAGTAGTGGGTCTGGAACGGGGTCCACTCAGCCTCGTGAGGATAACTGAGGAGCTATTTCAAGGAAACAGCGGCGCCGGTCTAGAAACCCCAGATTAACGGCCGTGTGGTTTCGTTGCTCTGACCACGTGACACCCTCTATCCGCAAAATTTGGCACTAACTTTGCCGACAAGCGGCGGTCGCTCGGTCGGTAAAGTTCGCTTGCGGACTATAGGCCACGGAGTTTGTTTTTGTTTTATGATGATGATGATGAATGAGGACAAGTTGGGAACCACTGCTCCATCTATAGGGTACAGAGACGTAATAATTTACTTTGGTTCAATTGCTTTTCCATCTAATTTTGACAAAATTCCAACATGAAAATAATATGGATTCAAATTTTTATACCTGCTGATGTCAACTGAAGCCTATCACAGTGGTCGCACGGTCGAAGGCATGAACTGTCTTCGCTAGCTCGAATACTGGAGTCGTTGGTTCGAATCCCACTGAAGGCATGGATGTATGTCTTCGTTTATTCTCTGTCTCAGTTGGGTAGCGGCCTTGCCACGGGCTGATCCCCATACCAAGGAGTCCTATCGACTGTCTTAGGATTAAGAGACTGAAGCGAAACAACGCGTTTCACGGATGCCCTGTGCTCCAAAGTGGGAGCAAGAGAAATCTCAACCAAGAAATGTCAAAAGGTGCGTATGTACCATATTATGAAGTCATATTGGGCAAATTGTCCCATTTTAGACGGCTAATGAAATACACACCCTGGAACATTGCGTCCGTCCATGTACATCACTTCACTGTTTTGAAGCCAATGAGCATGACGCCGAACACAACACACACCGTACATTCAACTCACTTCTCACCAGTCACTAACAAAGATACAGCGAAGTGACAGTATTTAATACCTGCTAGAGGTGAGTGGTCAGCTTCACGCCCCTGCCGCTTTACCCCCGGTACCCATTGGATAAAGTTTAGGTGGGCTCCAGAGCCGGTCTGGACGACGTGAAGAACAGAAAATCCTTGACCGGGACTCGAACTCCGACCCTTCGGTTATCCAGCCCGTAGCCAGTAGCTATACCGACTGTGCTATCCCTGCTGTCGTCGGAGAATCGGAACGGTTTGTAGACCAGGAACTTTTGCGACAACGGTGATGAACCGATGAGTTCCATAACGGCAGAAAATCGGTTTCTCAGATCAAACTTTTACGCATGAAGTCAGCTGAAGTTAAGACGCGCAAGGGAGGATTAACATTTACCGTACGTCGCTTAAGATCGTAAAAGCGTTAGGCCTAGAGCCTGCGCAGTTCGAGCAGTGAATGAATGGTGGCTTGAGGTACATGACCCAGGATGCAGGGTCTCTGACCTCGCATTTCGTTTATGACGGTTCCGTTATCTTTTTATTATTATTTAATAAATTAACGTCACCGTTCTTAATTTAATGGATGACATAAAATCTCGGAAAATATTAAGAAAATTAACACGAGAAAGAGAAGGCCGATTTAATGGATTTAGAGCCACAGAGTTTGAAACTTCGCTGGCAAGGAGCATCCATTTCGTGAATTTATCGCCTGAAATTAGGAAGATAAGCGGCATCGTTAGCATTATTTGCCCTTTCCTTTACTAGTTCTTGCAGCGGAAGGAAAGTGATTAATATCTCCACTTTTATAATCCAAGACGCTTAATTCCTCTCTCTCTCTCCTCCCACGACTGAATCGTATTGCCAGGGAAGCACAGCTGAATGGATGTATTGTTAAGTTTGTTTGTCAACCATTTCTGACGATGTCGGGAAATCAATTCTTCAAATTTCAGTGGTCCCGGATGTTGCCATAATCCATTTACTTCACTGGTTGCTAACGTCCTGTGATTAACAGACCAGCACAACAGACGTGAATTTGCCGAAAACTACATGCCTGCCCTGTCTAACACACCACATAGCACAAGTAATAGACAAAACAAACAAAAACAAACTTCGTGGTTTTAGTCCGCAAGCAAAGTACACCGATCGAGCGACCGCCGCTTGTCGGCGAAGTTACTGCCAACTTTAGTGGATGTCGCGTGGTCAGCGCAACGAATCCTCACGGCCGTTAATTTTGGTTTTCTAGACCGGAATCGCTATTTTCTTTAAAAAGCTCATCAATTATCCTCACGAGCCTGAGTGGACCCCGTTCCAGACCCACTACTTCTCAGAAAATCTGGCAGCGCCAGGAATCGAAACCGGGACCTCTGTACTGTAGCCAGGAATTCTGACCACTAGACCACAGAGGCGGTCACAAGTAACAGACTACACATATAATTAGTGCAGAAAATAAAATGTAAAGCTATCCCCTGCAAAAGGCCATGGAGGTTCACAATGTTGTGAGACGTCGAGGCCCTCATATTTTCTACACAACCGGCACGCAGATGGCGGTGAGGTTGTCAGTCTTACGAGCCGGCCACCCTTTACCCCCTCTCACTGGAAGATTCGTGGTACTCATTTTTGTTAGAGGCTGAGTCAACCCCAGGGCCATAGTGCGGCTGGAAGTATTAGGTCAACTGAAAAGTTCAATGAACTCATTGGAACTCGAAACCGCGGCCTTCCGGCTTGCAGCTTAGTGCCTCAAGCAACTACGCTACCGCGTGCCCCCTGCTATAGTTTATATAAGTGTTTACATTAAAATGTATCTTACAATACAAAATATATTGAGCTTATAAAATGTAAATAAGCCTTGAACTTTCAAAACTTTTAAGCCAATCATTAGAAACATTTAACTGGACACGAACTGCTCTAATTGAAATAAAAACAGCATTTAACATTAGACCTACATGTGTATCTCTCAAAATATACAAATGGACATTTAAAGCACAAATAACAAAAATTACGGTTCGGGATGGTTCATATTGATCTAATTCATGCTTTAAATTTATATATTGTTTATAAGAAGACCATCAATTAATCTCCCCCAGTGTCCAGCTATTAAAAACAATTGAGAGACGGATAACGTATAGTTTCCTTGTTAAACTCTGAACACGCTCCGACAAAGACCACAGGAGGTCCCAGGGTTCGGTCGAATTTAAAGACAAAAGCATAACGGGCGCAATACATTAACCACCAAGACCCGCCCCGATTGCTTTAGACGGGAGTAAGACAAAGGTATCGGACGGCAATGCTCTAAAGTTTGTGTTCCCCAACATTCTGCACACTTTCAACACGCTACACACGTCAGCGGTTCAATTCTCTGCAGCGGTAGTAGAACCTATATGGGGTAAAGGTCAAGTTTCCCTTGAGCTGGTCACGGTAGCCGAGCGGTCTAAGGCATTCACTGTCTTCGCTCACTCGGAAGCTGGGATCGTAGGTTCGAATCCCACTCAGAGCATGGATGTTTGTGTGCGTTTTTCTGTGTTTGTGTACAGGTAGAGGCCTTGCGACGAGTTGATCACCCGCCCAACGGGTCCTACCGAATGTGTAATATCTAGTAAACCGAAGTGAAAGGGAGAATTTCATGGAGGCCCACTGGGGCTGTAGTGCCAAAGAAAAAAAAAGTTCCCTTGTATTTAATTAATGATGCACAAGGCCATGAAGACGAGTGGGGGAGTGCATATATAAAGCCACGATTTATTAACTTCGTTATTAGATAGACCTTAGTGGTCGGCTTCACGTCCAGACCACTTCCCCCCCCCTTGGCACTACAGCCCCAGTGGGCCTAGGACTACCTCCATGAACTTCTACGTTCAGCAGACCGCTTTACCTGGGGAAAAAGGACCCCGGGACTCATTCGACAGAAAGGTACAAGACCCCCCGAAACTGGATGATATGGCGAAAATAGAAATCTCTTTCCCTTGCAGGAAATAGAAACCCGATTACTCGGCAGTACAGTCAGTACCCAATTGCTATACTGACTGCGTTATATGCATGCAACATACGTTATGAACGAAAGGTCATATCAGTCATGGTTCTAATTTGTAAAGGAAGGGGAACAAAAACAGTAAACGTCGAGGGAATTTAAAATTGATTCTTTTCGTTCCACATTTTACATTAAGCTCAAATCCAAAATTTTTTCTCAGACACAATTTATCATGCAGAAGAGTGGTACATGGCGCAATATCTCGTTAGTTACAGCAACATTTTACGAGTAGGCTGTTTAACAGAATGCAAGAACAGTAATATAATTCCTGTCTTTGCAGTGGAACGTCACCGTGCCTACACATAATGTAGGGTCAATTTTTTTCTGGGAATTACTTGAAGGGAAGAAGGTACGCATCGTATTCCAGCAAATACGTCAAGCTCCATCTATAGAGAATATAAAAATGGATCAGTTAATCTTCAGCGCTGCCCAACCAACGGCAATATTCTTGCACAAGCTCGGCTTCACTGCTTCCATGGCCTTCTTAAAATATCCAGTTCACTGCATCTCTTCTTGTCCGTGTTCACAGATACATTCAGAGGAACATACAACATCGACAGAGTACATGGAAAAAACGTCTTGTTTTGACGTGCCCATCACGTGACTCGCTACAATTAGAAATCACTTGAGAGACAAAAGGCTTCGCACTTTAAGGCTTCTAGTTCGGGTTCTACAAGTGAGATGTGGCAGACTGGTAACAGATTTATTGTTTCTGATGTAATCTGTGAGAGGTGTTCATTGTTATGTCGTGAGATGATAGCAGTCACGTGACAACGTGACGGACTCAGTGACAGGCATCCTAGCCATGTGGTTCAGCGAGCTGACCCTCACAGTACCACTACACACGTTATGTAAAATCCCCCCCCCCCACATTTACTCGATCATATTGCACAAATTTTTATTCCAAACAGCTCCCAGCAAATTGGCTGGGTATTATGTTCGCGCACGTTCAATTGTGTTGGGCATTTTACGTAAAGGACTGCTTAAAATTTTATTCATTTAAATCGGTTTGCTTTATTCTATATTGCGAGAATAATTTATTGTGATTCTAAATTACTGTCGGGGTTTCCATTGCCTATAATTTTCAAATCGGAAAAAATAAAATAAAACTTCTGACGGAATATGAAAATTTAACTCAAAAAGTTTTATTTACATTTTAAATAATTTAGTCTATATGTAATAAAACTTTTCAGTTACGTTTTCATATTCCGTAACATTTTTTTATTATAATTATTTTCCGTTTGAAAATTATAGGCCATGGAAACCACGACAATAATTTCGAATCATCCTGTATAATTGCGAATGAAACTTAGCCCCCGACAGTGAATAAACTGCACATCTGCATGCTAACCGAGAGCAAGAGCAATGCGCAGATACCCGTAAACACGGCGAGCAAATTGCTGCTGTGACCAACGGCACTGAACAGCCGCGGCTGTGCAGAACACGCTCGTCTAACAGCCTGGCTACAGTAAAGCTATCGCTCCAACTTTAGGGCATAAGTTCTGGTACTGAACTAGGCTGAAATGGAGTTCCTTCAGTTTATCACCTCAAAACTGCGTTGAAGGTAATCAGACACGGCTCATCTTAAGGTTGAAGATAGAGGAGCCGGCCTCCTAATACAGTGTGGCTGCGAATGCATTCACTATATTTTATTGCTAGTGGGGTGGGACTAAGTCCCTTGTACTGCGGCCACTACTGGCCTATTGTACCAGCCCCAGGTGATAGGGGAGGGTGATTGTGGAGCAATTGGTGGAATGAAGATGGGCAGGGGAAACCGAAGTACTCGGAGAAAAGTTGCCCCAGCGCCACTTTGTCCACCACAAATCCCACTTGACCAGACCCGGGATCGAACCCGGGCCGCCGCGGTGGAAATCCAGCGACTAACCGCTTGAGCTATGGCGCGGCCAATGCATTCACTAAGTCGCGGACCGCCGGCAAGAGGGGCCTGCCCCTTCGAAATTGGTCGGGGCGGTTATCAACCGTGATCGTACAAACAAACACGGTGCCTTGGGAAGTGTTACGCAGCCTGCAACTTGGACGGTTTCTGTGGTATGACCTAAGCAACGAAGAATGTTTGAGTGATGATATTAAGGAGGCTGAAATGGGCTGCAGGTATAGCACGCACGGGAAAAGAGTTTTAACAAGGAACAGAATTCAGCCGGCCAGGTCAAGTATAAATTTGATTTTAATCATTTACAATAATAGTTTTAACCAATCAATTTTAATTCTAGCTTTGAGAATCTTGTAACAAGTTCAATATCAAAACAAAGAACAACTATACAATATGGATCCATATTGGCTATAGGTTCAAAATTTAAGACGAATCAGCAACTGATGATGACCTATTAGGGGTCGAAACATGTGCTTCAGATATACGACTTTCATATAAACAGGTCATATGTATACTTTTTATAAATTGTTCTGTCGACTGAAATATGGCCGATCACAGTGGCCGTGCGGTCTAAGGCATGAACCGTCTTCGCTCGCTCGAACGCTGGGATCGTGGGTTCGAATCCCACTGTGTGCCTTTATTCTTTGTTTTGTCTATATTGTCTAGTGCGTAGGTTGCGGCCCTCCGACGGGCTGATCACTCGTCCAAGGAGTCCTACCGTCTGTCTAAAAAGGATTACGAAACTGAAGGAGAGGGCAGGACCGAACAAATGGCTGTAGAGCCATTGATGAATGAATGACTGAAATATGAAACAAACATTTTAGGTCATGTTTTCTTCATACGCAAAGCTCGCTGTGTCTTCCTTTCAGTTCCATGAACCTTAAACCTGACATGTCGCTTTGCATGTCACCCGAATACAGTGTTACTATATCAGGGGTACATATCATCCGCTAGACTAAAGCGCTCAAAGCTTCCACGGGAAAATGACATAGATTCGCCGCGTGCGGGGGGTTACAACCCCTCCAGATTAGGACTGACGGGCCGTTTCATAGCGCTCCTCGGTTCGCTGCTCCAGCACAAAATATTGTGGACGTTTTATCCGCAGTTTATAAGCTATCCGCAAGTTTAGAATGCCACAGAGGGAGGGAAGAGGAAAGGTGCGCAGAACTTCGATGTATGAAAGTTGTGTGGAGCCTCGTATCCTAAACATTAAGTGCACACACATAAGGATCTCTTATGTTTCTAGTCAGTATCTGTTAAATTTACTGACTGGTTGACTTGATAACAATCTATATAACTTAATCGTTGACTTTTTATGTTCGCAACTCGTAGTAACTTTGAAACACACGAAGATATAACTTAAGAAGCAGCCTGCAAGCTATATACGTGCTTCACAACATAAAAAGACAACTGTCGATTAAACTGAAAGGAAAGGATGCAAACAGAAAATAGAAGAGGGTTCTGTGAAGCGATATACTCCAATGTTTTCTTCAGAAAGGAGGGCACAGGAAGACTCAGGGACAGGCGGATATTTTAACACGAGACTGAATTGTAATGTCCCTCAAGTGTAACAAGTTCAATGGGGAATTGTAAAAGTTTGTCTTTGCAAGTTTCGGCCTCTACTAGTCAACATCCCATGTTAGATGGGTCCCTTGTCACCACGGCATGGCACGTCCTCAGGTTGCGGATGGAGGAGACGCCCTCCAGGTATTGAGGGAAGCTACGAATATATTGAATAAGCAGTCGCGAACAGCCGACAAGGAGTGGTCCTCCGGCTTGGGGGTTGGGCCTGGGGCTAACAACTCACCGTAGAAAAAGCTTGTTACGAAAATTCTCAAAAAGCCTCGGACCTACACGGATTCCTTGCATAAGCGACATAAGCGAAAGAAAATGGATATGAGATTTAAGCCAGTGGGAAAGAGACCATTGGGAAGACCAAGGCGTAAGTGGGTGAATAATATTAAAATTGATCTTAAAGAGATACGATGAGATGGTATGGATTGGACTGATTTGGCTCATGATAGGGACCAGCGGAGGGCTCTTGTGAACACGGTAATGAACCTTCGGGTTCCATAAAATTGTGGGAAGTTCTTGAGTAGCTGCACAATTGACAGCTTCTCAAGAAGGGCTCAGCCCCATGAGGGAGTGAGTCGCTAGTCATCACCAGACGGCGTAACGCTTTAAAGAAGTCATTTGCCTATGCGTTTCACCATAAGTTCTAACAATGGGATTTATACAAGCATTACAATTCGAGGTTAAAATGTTAATGTAACTAAAATAGTGTGACGTATAGATCCATTGTTAGGTAACGGTTCGATAAACACGTTCCCGCGAAGACAGATTCTTACGCCGTTGCTAGATACAACGTGACAGCAGTAGATGCCCATTGCTAGGCAATGGACATGTTTTCCGTGAGTGACTCTGGCGCGTGTAGTTCAGTTGGAGTAGTGGATTAGTGTAGTGTCGTAAGCAATCGAGAGTGTCCAGTCGAAGATGGTGATTTGTTAAATGTTGTACCAAGTCACATAAAGGTCCAATAAATTCCATCATCAAATGCAAAACCCGTTTTATAAGCCGCGCAAACCCCCTAATATGTGACAATAGATTGTGTTTGTTATGAACTAATTGTAACAGACAACTTATTTTAATTGCATTAACATTTGTATCTCGATATCTGTCTGTCTATGGCTCTACAGTCCTTTTGTTGGACCTTGACCGCCTTTTCAGGTTATCAATCCTATACACAGTCGGTAGGACTCCATGGACAGGGGATCATTGTGGGAAGTGGCCGCTACCTACACACAGAACAACACAAACACAGAGTAAACACACACAGACACCCATGCCTCGAGTGGGATTCGAACCTACGATCCCAGCGTCCGAGCGACCGAAGACAGTTCACGCCTTAGGCCGCGCGGCCACTGTGACCGGCTGCCCCGGTTTATAATTCTTGTAATATCCATTTATAGCAATCTATGCTGAAGCATATATATAAAGCATTTCTTTGTAACGTTGGCTATGCCTTGTGGTGACGGCCAGCAGTGGCCAAAACACGCCAAGGCCAACTTTTAAACTTGTTCCACTTTTAAAAATGTTATATTTTAGCGTCCTGTTACACTGATTCATGTCCATGGTTTATGCTAACCGTCTTACAGTGTATACACTTTTCACCTTATTCTTCACTTCCACACATGTTTCAGCACTAATGTGCCATCCTCAGGTATCTCTATGCACGTCAAACTATTGTACTGAATGCCATGATGTCTTCATTCTAAAATGACTAAAATCTGTATTCGTCATATATGTCGATGAATTCTAAATAATAAAACTTTTCAGGATTCATCCTACCTCGCACTCAACACGCGAATTACGCCACTCCTCTTTTATGTGAGCATTCTTCCTACATACATTTGTGTATCGTGTTCTGTGTTGTGTTTTGCTCCTGTTACTGCATGCGTTGTACTGCTGTACATTACTGTTCATTCGTGTGTTAAGAAGTGTAACGGCTCAAGACGTCCGTTATAAAGATACGTAAATTCAACTTCTGAAATTCCGAGGACTTGTAAGCAGACAATCTTTGTGCAGGGAGGAGAGTCAATGACAAATATTGTGAGTGCGTGAGAGTGGAGTGTCCCAGAGCAATTAGCGTTCCCTTCGCCTGCAGTCGGCAGCGCTTTGCTCTCCAGAAGCCTGTGTCTTGCAGTTCATTAGGCCTCTGTTGCAGCCCACTTCACAGCCCCGCGACAGAAACCACTTGCATCAGCACACCTGTGCTATTCCCTTCCAAGAAAAGACAACGACCACTTCAAGTGCCAAAGTGTTGCAGCTTTTATCGAATTAGCAAAGTGCCAGTTCACCGCCGCATGCTGGAGATAGCGAATCAGCGCTACCCTTTGATGTGCGCCAGTCCTGTCACTCTGTGAAGACAGATCCATAAGTTACGAAAGAGACCACACCGCTGCCTTGCGACAGCGTCGAGTAGGTCAGTGGTCCGCAAACTTTTCCGATTCACGAACATACTTTTCCTCTGGCCGATGACCCGTTTATCCCACAGTGCAGGGTACAATGCTTCAAAATTCTAATTAATATTATAACGGCTATATATACGCCCACTGATTTTCACTTTTCTGCAGCATTAAAACCAAAGAGATTGTATAATCGTCCGCACTAGACATTCACATCGAAAAATTACGTGTACATGATACCATATAAAATTAACTGTCAGTATTTAACGGATCTGGAGTTTTGTAAGATGAATCGACCTCCCCATTTCTGGGGCGTCCAGCGACGGGCCCCAAACCCCCGTGTCCTCGTCCTCGCCACAGCGATGGCCACGCCAGCAGAGATGAGGAAAAATAAACAGACTGACTGTACCAACACTTCAATCCTTTAACGACACAATTTCTTCTACATAATATATATTACATGCCGCTCACGGTAGCCGAGCGGCATGTACTGTCTTCGCTCGTTCGGGAGCCGGGATTGTGAGTTAGAATCCCACACAAGGCATGGATGTTTGATGTGTGTGTTCTCTTTGTTCTGTTTGTGCTGTCCTGTGTTTCGGTAGAGGCCTTGCAACGAGCTGATCACCCGTCCAAGGAGTCCTACCGTCTGCGAAAACGATCATAAAACTGATGAGAAATCAGTCCTATGCTACAAATGGGAGCGAAGAGGAAGACTATATATATAATCTCAGTTCGTACCTCGTAGGGAAAACATTACGCCTCCGCTACAAAAACCACCCGGTTAATGCTGTTTGGGGAAACAGTACCTGTTTATTGTGAGAACTATACGGAACACACAAATGTGAGCAGAATCTTGAGTTCAATATGTTACAGTAGGTGGTACAAATACGAACAGTTACCACTGGTCTTTAAAGGGCCAATCTGCGAAAGGAAATGAAAAACGAAGAGAAAGTAGTCAGTTGTAAAATAAACACATTATCGCTAACTAGAACTCTATACACGCATATTTAAATAAAATGTTGGTATAAAAAAGGCAATCCTCAAAACTTCCGTTCAACAGCAATTCCAAAGTTCCTAGCGACAATGTAAATAACAATTCGATTAAGTTTATGAAGTCTCCGAACAAGCATGCGTGTGCTTGCATAACTGGTTATACAGCGTTCTAAAATAATGCAATAAAAGGATCTTAATACGATCCGTAGGCAACTCAGCTATGCGGTCCTTTGAAAGAATATTTTTTATTCCTGAAATAAAGACACTAAGAAATGGCCATCACAAAATTCCCCTGCTCATGCTGGAAGAAACAAAATTTACTTCTTTCAGGGTGACCAGTATCCGAATTCAACCATGGACCTCCACATTACTCGGAGGATGGATTTATTTTAATTTCCTTTTTGGTTGCTTATATTTGTGTCTATTTATTCACTTCCTTGTTTTACTTCATTTGTTCCTGTTGTTTTTTTTTCAATTTGGGGGGGNGCTACGGCTGCGTTTATAAGGCTCACATTATCCTTCACGCATTTATATTAACATGCCGGAAAGTCGAGGAAAGTAATGGGAAGTTCAACGAGCAACAGAAACACAGGTCACGTGACTACAGCAGACGTAACAAATATGGGGTGAGGTGCATGACGTATTGGAGGGAGTCCCTGACAAGTACGCAGCAGACCGGGGGTAAGATGGATGGATGGAGGACCAACAGATGGGCGGTTAGATTCCCGAGAGAGGCGCTGGCAGTTTTTCTCGTCACCACTGCCGTGTTCAGATCACTTCTGCTGTCCAACATTTCTTCTAGCCAAGAGGTAACATTGGATCTAACCCAAGGCTACCGGGGCAAGAATATAACCAGTTACTTCCACCCAATGCAGAGTCACAACGGACAAGAGTTTTATCTCTTCGGTCCCAGCGTTCTTAGACACTGGGGTATGTTTACTTTGTACAACTGATTAAATACGAAATGAAACGTTCCTCAGAAATAGTGACGTAAGGCTCGCAGGCATGGCGGCCTGTCTTCATATGATACTCAATTGGAGAACTATGTATTTGAACGCCAAACGTCAAGCAGCCTGGAATTCCAACAGCCGTTCCTATTTGAATGGAGAAACAACAATTCATATGTGAGTCTGTGTTCATGGTGTCACTCTGCTATCTACAGAGGGAAATTTATAGAAAGAAAAACTGCAGAAAAACACGGATGAGGTTAAGACAGTGAACGAAAACAGCGAGAAGTAACAAATGAAAACTAGAAAGAAGAACCAGAAGAAGAGAAGGAAGACAAGAAAAATCGAG
Source organism: Cryptotermes secundus (assembly GCF_002891405.2). Lineage (NCBI taxonomy): Eukaryota > Metazoa > Arthropoda > Insecta > Blattodea > Kalotermitidae > Cryptotermes > Cryptotermes secundus. The sequence continues at coordinate 857,020 of NW_019731275.1, read as the reverse complement.
GAATACTGCTACAAATAAAATACGCAGAAAGGAGAAGATTAAGGAAGAACAGGAGAACAGGATTATGATGTACAGGAGGAAGGCAATGAAAATGAAAATGGGGAATATAAGTAAAATACGCAGAAAAGAGAAGATTAAGGAAGAACAGGATTAGGATGCGTCTCAATGGAAAGAATCGTCATTCAAAGATAGTCGCATGAGCAAATGAAACGAAAAATTGCTTGACTCAGTTTCTCAAGTAGGTCTCATCTGCATGGAGTTAATTAGATCATGATCCATAAATCAAGTTCTTGTACAATACAATACGACAGATCTTGGAATAAGATTAGTCTGCAATTTTGATTTCTAGCCACATTTGGCCAATTTACAAGCCTCATAAATTAACGTTTTCTTGAATAATATAAACGGTTTTTCTAATTTTTTGTGAAATTCTATTTTGGGAGACGTTTTGCATGATGTTCGTCGGCCATTATAACTTTTAGCCATATTGACCACTCACAGTCTACTTTATATAAAGTCGGAAACGGACTCTTATATGAAGGCCCAATCCCATAAACCGCTTCACAGATTCTGCTGTAATTCGATTTTGCGCATGATCATGTCCCTGGAACATAAAAGTTGTTCCTTTTACGTAATGTAATTTTGCNGGAGGCGATACGTTCCTCCGAAACGTCGGTTAACACAATTTATACATGGCGCCACATTCCAGAAGACGGCTTTCTTCATAGTCACCGCCGTGAAAACCTCAAATCTTACTTACAAAGAATTGTTTGTACTGCAACATGGTGTACCCTCCTTCCAGTCCTGTTAGAATGGGCGAGTTACGTGTTCTCACCCTAACTTTCTGCGTTACGTTACAAAACTTCTGGTTCATTTCTGCAAATCCTTCGCTGACATTTTCATCTGTTTCTGTAACCCTCCTCGTTTGGCTTCGCAGCTTTGTGAATTTGTGATACTGTCTTCAACAGAACAACAGTCTTGAGAGGGCAAAACATGTGAAAGCCTTGAATTTAGACGGAAAACTGTTATTAATCACGCCCTTTCAATAAATAAATTGAGATTTTACTACTGAATTTATAATTTCGGACAATGTGGCAACGCAGAAAGGAAGTTGGCAGAAATATAATTATTTGAGTAGAAATTATGAAAGGACACGTACCCATTCTCTGTAACCAGATGATTTGTCAGACTAACAGTGTACTGTGCAATATAATAATAGAGTTTACATGAAATAAAGCAATTTATAAAATTAATGCACCATGTTATTTTCAAATAGTAACCAAAGCGACCCTTCTAGTGAGAAATCCATTGTCTTACGGGACCGTACCCTTTAAATTGGTAAACGCTGACTGAAAGATCGTTTCACGAAGTTCTAGAATTTTAGACAGACTTTTTTTCATAAAGAGAAAAAAGTATGTTATACATTTCCAGGAAATTTAAACAGAACTCGAGGAAAACAAATCTAAAATCAAAGCAGTAACCGTATTTTAGCTAACTGTCACGACGCAACTTCGAAAGTTTTATGGAATCACATGAAAAGCATTTTACCTCATATTCCAAACGAAGCCCATTATGAATAAATGTTGTTGCCCTTGTCGCTGAGCACAATGCCGTGAAGGAGGCGGCAAAGCTCCATGCATTCTCAATCTCAGTGTCGGATGAAAGAAACTAGTCAAGTTTACGTAGCTGTATGACGGAAGTGAGATTCCCCGCCACTGATACCTACAGTAGAGGCTATGCTTGGCTGTACTGAAACGGCAAAGACCCTGTGCTTAATAAATTCATTAATTAAGCACAACGCCATGAAGATGTATGGGGGAGTGAAGGTATAGTTCCACCATTCTTGACCTCGGCACCGACTGTTTTACCCTTGGAGAAAGAGATCCAGGTACCCAGTGGGTACAAGGCTGAGCAGGCCCCATAGCCGGTTTGAACGGTGTGGAAAAGAGAAAATCTCTTGGCCCTACCGGGAATAGAATACCGGCCGTCCAGCCTTTCGCTATACCGACTGAGCCATTCCGGCTCATTGTTAACTGCTTATGCTTTGCTTTATTAAATGAGCTCTATCTTCTGCAAAATCACATCCTGACACCAGGCGTTGCATGCACCGTTCTGTACCGCACACTCCCTTCCCTTCTTTTCCTTTACACAACTTTTCTGTTGTACGAAAACAGCGTGGGTCTCTGACGACGTTTCTGCTACATATACTGCGCAAGCTGAGGCGCCATAGCTCGCTCATCAAAGGGTTCCAGTTTCAATTCCAGAAACGGGAGAGATTTATCTCTTTGCCACCCTGCAGACTTGTGGAATCCACAAACCCCATCATCCAATAGGAATTGCAGTCTCTTCTCTCGGGAGTAAAGGAACCGGTGCGTCTGAACACAGCTTCATCACGTGCCGAAACATGGAATGAGTGAGAAATTATCATCACGTCCTCATGCGCCTGCATGGTGCTACATACTGAGATAAGTTTATATGTATTATCAAACATTTCGGCTGCCCAGTATCCTGTTAGATGCACCGACCAAGGAGACAGCATGAAAGAAATTCATGTTAAGCAGCCGTGTCCCAGCAAAAACCTGAATCCTGACACCTTCCGAATACAACACGAGTGCTCGGTAACCTCATTTAACCTGAGACCTTATAGATTATTCTATATTTATTTTATTTTAGGGTGGAGATAAAACTGAGTCCTTTGGTACTTGGTTGACATATGTACTATGAAACGGGCCGATCACGGTGTCCGCGCGGTCTAAGGCTTGAAACATTTTCACCCGCTGAACACTGGGATCGTGTGTACGTAGCGGCCTTGCGATGGGCTGATCCCCCGTCAAAGGAGTCCTACCGACTGTGTACAGATTACGCAACTGGAAAAGCAGTCAAGGACCACAAGGGCTTTAGAGCCATGGATGGACAGATGTATGAAACGGAGAATTTGGTGCAATGAGGGATGACAGGGAAAACCGAAGTACTCAGAGGAAACGTACTCCAATGCCACTTTGTCCACAATAAAGCGCAAAGTGGCGTAAGACTGAAGGCTGTGGAACAGTCTCCATTTTGAGACGTACCAGTGTGAACTAGGCCGCGGAGCTGCTGAATTCCACCGTCAGATTCAGTTACAGGGAGAAGTAAATCGGAAGCAACCTGACAACGCGACGCCTCTCAAAATTTGGATTTTTAGGCAGGTATGGACTTACCTTCTGAACAGCGAATTCGTTACAGCTTCATTTACACGTTATGTGCATCAGAGAACCACAGAGTCTATCAATAGTTGATACTCCCACGTCTTCATTTCAGATGTGGCCTCAATTTTGACGTGGTTTAGATGTTCCCTTACTAATACCATATATTAATAAAAATGAAGTCTTCACAGAAAAAGTCGAGAATAAACGTACCGAATGACCAAAAAACGAATGTACGTAACTACTCATTTAACATTCAAACTAATACAAAATGGCTGAAGGGTATGGATGAATGTCTGACCGGCTGCTCTGGTGGCTGCATGGTGGATGAATCGATCAATCGATCGATGATTAGCCGACTAGCTGGTGTCTGGCTGAAACTTAGGATAACGTGGATGACATCGTCTCAAATACTAGACGTAATGGGGCATCAACATATCTCAAAGATATAACTAAAATATTGGGGGGGGGGGGGGGGGAACCTGAAGTTGAAGAAAAAATAAAATAAAATAGGATAAAAAGAAAGAAGAAAAGAACTTACAGAGCGACACGTGATAGATCACAGCATCTCGATGGGTGAAATCTGTTGCAGTACGAAATTATATACTATGTCTATGAAGTTCTAATACAATAACCTTCATTTGTGTATGTGTGTTGGTGTGTGCGAACGGGTGTATATGCCTTTCCCAAACACAGAAAAAGCACAAAACTTTGTGATGTTCTGTGCAACTTACTCGAACTCAGCAATCGTCAAAGAATTTGTATATAGGCCTAGCACGGCTTTGTTTCTGACTCCTCCTTGCACTAAACAGCCCTAATGGTGACTGATGGATTCGCGGTAGGCATACTGCCTCACACAAAGGACTTGAACTGACAAGAGGAATAACATGGGGAGGGTGCTGACATCAAATGACACGTGGAAATGTAGTGTGGTATACGAGTATTGCTTGGTTTCCCACATCTGTGCAGCAAACTTTTTGAGAATGTGTACAGACTCAAATCAGTGGAAGGGAAAATATAAATTTATGGAAAATAAATAAGGCTTCCAAAGGAACTAACATGTCCTGAATCTTGATTTTTATTTTATGTATAGCGTAGTTGGTTGCGGCGCTATGCTACAAGCCGGAAAGTCGCGGATTCAAGTATCGATGAGGTGAATCTTTTCAATTTACCTAATCCTTCCAGCCGCACTATGGCCTTGATGTCGACTCAGCCTGTAAGAGAAATGAGTATCAGAAATCTTCCTGGGTGGGTAAAGGGAGTCCGGCACGTAAGACTGGCAACCTCACCACAATCTGTGAGCCATTTGTCTAGAAAATGTGGGAGCCTCGACGTTTCACAACCATATGGGCCTCCACGGCGACTTACAGCGATATATTTGTTTGACCTCTTTATAGTTTATTTAGGGGCACGCGGTTGCGTAGTTGGTTAACGCAATATGCTACAAGGTCGCGGGTTCGATTTCCGATGAGGTCGGTAGATTTTTTCAATTGACTTAATCCTTCCAGCCGCCGTATGGCTCTGGGGTCGACCCAGCCTCTAACAGAAGTGAGTACCAGGAATCTTCCTACGGGGTAAGAGCGGCCGGCACGTAAGGCTGACAACTTAACCGCCATCTGTGAGCCGATTTTCTAGAGAAAATGTGGGAGCCTCGATGTCTCATAAACATATGGGCCTCCACGACCTGTTACGGGGATAGGTTTTTATAGTTGATTTAACGAAGGTGTCAACAGTTCTAAGAGTTACACAGTGAGAGTTAAACCTGGAGATTCACCCATTTTCTTGTCAAATAGCAACTGTACTAGGAACTGAGCACATGTTTCTTGTTTTCGGGACTAAAGTGACTCCGCGCCTAGGTAAATCTAAAGACTCGCCTAATTTCTTGCAAAATAGTAGCTATACTCGCAAGCGTACATGCATTTCTTGTTACTGTGACTAATGTTACCCTGCACAGTATCCGTTGAGAATTCAGCGAGATTCTTTACATTCTTCGCGTATATTTGCTACAAATGCAGAAGCCTATATTTTGCCCTTTGTGTCAGTGTGACTTCATGTCGTATCCTTGGAAATTCTAGAAGACGGTGGACGCCACCGCAGATAAGTTACATGCCACTCGCTTCTTGGCAGCGATCTCTTCCAACTGATGCGATATAGGGAATACGCCACGGCAGGGAGCGGCAATCAGGAGTACGAGAACCACGCACGGCCTCTTAGTGCACACTGCTTCTCATGTAATAACCTTACCTGCATAATTTTCAGTTCTATATGTGCCACGGACTTCCCTCGTTCATTAAAGAAATTACTTACATGATGAGTTATTTGCTGTATCGGCTTCTTGGGTTAAATAAAATCGAATAATGTGGTGTATAGTAATGAAGATAATTTTCATGAAAATCCACTAAACTGACTCGCAGGTTAAGACAATATCGTGCTAGGTAACGACCAAAATAATCTATGATAGTCATGTAGGGGGTTCTGGATTGAATGATTGGATTTACTAGCACTGATATTACAATCTCTCTTATTCACAATCAATTATAGCGCTAACGTTAATCTACCCACTTCACAGATCACTAGAACACGCTCCATTCTCCTTCTCGTTCTCATTCTCCCACTTCACAAATCACTAGAACACGCTCCATTCTCCTTCTCGTTCTCATTCTCCCACTTCACAAATCACTAGAACACGCTCCATTCTCCTTCTCGTTCTCATTCTCCCACTTCACAAATCACTAGGACACGCTCCATTCTCCTTCTCGTTCTCATTCTCCCACTTCACAAATCACTAGGACACGCTCCATTCTCCTTCTCGTTCTCATTCTCCCACTTCACAAATCACTAGGACACGCTCCATTCTCCTTCTCGTTCTCATTCTCCCACTTCACAAATCACTAGGACACGCTCCATTCTCCTTCTCGTTCTCATTCTCCCACTTCACAAATCACTAGGACACGCTCCATTCTCCTTCTCGTTCTCATTCTCCCACTTCACAAATCACTAGGACACGCTCCATTCTCCTTCTCGTTCTCATTCTCCCACTTCACAAATCACTAGGACACGCTCCATTCTCCTTCTCGTTCTCATTCTCCCACTTCACAAATCACTAGGACACGCTCCATTCTCCTTCTCGTTCTCATTCTCACACTTCACAAATCACTAGGACACGCTCCATTCTCCTTCTCGTTCTCATTCTCCCACTTCACAAATCACTAGGACACGCTCCATTCTCCTTCTCGTTCTCATTCTCACACTTCAGAAATAACTAGGACACGCTCCATTCTCCTTCTCGTTCTCATTCTCCCACTTCACAAATCACTAGTACACGCTCCATTCTACTTCTCGTTCTCATTCTCCCACTTCGTAAATCACTGGGACACGCTCCATTCTGCTTCTCTTTCTCCATTGCTCCCTGTTGTACTCCCTCGTACTCCCTTTATTACTTCGGGAAGGACCAAATAGAAGTCACAACCTCCAAAAGTTCCTCTACTATTGTGTACTTATTAGTTCCTGCTGAAACATGTTTAGCGACCTGTTAAGCAGCAACCGATGTCCTTACGTTGTTGAGAGCGTAATTTTGGGAATGTGTTTACCGAGCCGTTGCCCAGCAATGACCATATACGTCACAATATGAAATTAGAGGATGGCATTAATTTTACGTAAATCATGTAAGCCATCTGCCATGTCACTTATACAGAGATTTTATGCCTGTATTTTTTAATTACTTTAGGCGCAACAAATCAATTTTGATGTTTATGCAATGACTACGCCCCGCGCAGGTCAGCTCAAGCGGTAACGATTCTGATTTGTGCTCGGGAATTTTTTTGTATTTTGCTCAGTCCGTCCAGAGACACGCTGAGATAGTGCCTCATATCCAGTCATGAAAAATTCCTCACACATCCTTTCCAACCATTACAATCGTCCAATTATTCAACGCTTTATATTACGAGTTTCTGACATCCACGTCAAATAAACTACAAATAAAGCAATAGTACATGACACGCGTGTACTACAGACATACAGTGGATCTGTCTTAAGTACTTGCCATACTATCTGACTTTGATAGTCAGAATGCCTGCGTTGAATAAAATACGATTCTACCGAACATAAATACCTCAAATTCATCATAAATCTCCGTGTATGCATATATAAAACCTACTGACCAATAATTAGGAGCCGCGATAGGGCAGTCGGTGTAGCGACTGACTACGGGCTGGGCGACCGAAGGGTTGCAGTTCGAGGTATCAGTAGGGTCAAGAATTTTCTCTTCTCCAAGTCGTCAAGACCGCCTCTGGGGTCCACTCAACCTCCTATCCAATGGGTACCAGAGGCTCTTTCCCCAGGGGTAAAGTGGCAGAGACGTGATGCTAACCACTCACCTCCAACTAGTGCCAAGGTCAAGAAAATATGTATCCATATATCCGCTCCTCCATACGCCTCCATGGCGTAGTGCTTAATTGGTTAAGCACAGGGACAACTTTACCTTTGCCTTTTTCACAGGCTCTACAGCCCCTTTGGGCCCTGGCCTCAGATTTTTTTCCCCAGTTTCATGATAAATTTACACACACGGCATGACTGCGTGGATGAGTGATCAGCTGGTCGCAAGACCTCTACCTAAACACAGGACAACACAAACACAGAATAAACGCATACACGTATCAAACATCCATGCCTTGTGTGGGATTCGAAACCAACGATCCCGGCTTCCGAGCGAGCGATGACAGTACATGCCCTAGACCGCTCGGCTACCGTGACCGGCTACCTTTACCTAATTGACCATTAAGTAAATTATTTCAACCTTCATGCGCGGACTCTTCACTACCGTAGTAAGCTAAAAGTCGGCCGCGCCATAGCTCAAGCGGTTAGTCGCTGGCTTCCCACCGCGGCGGCCCGGGTTCCATCCCGGGTCTGGTCAAGTGGGATTTGTGGTGGACAAACTGGCGCTGGGGCAGGTTAACTCCGAGTACCTCGGTTTCCCCTGCCAATCTTCATTCCACCAATTGCTCCACAATCGCCCTCACCTATCAACTGGGGCTGATGCAATAGGCCAGAAGTGGCCGCAGTACAAGGGACTTAGTCCCACCCCACTAGCAATAAAAGAAAAGCTAATAGTCACTAAAAGCCCTTCGATAGGGCAGACATCTCAGAGTCGTCAAGACATAACGATGAGTTGAAGTACAGAGTGAACCAAAAGGCAGTTAACCTAAAACATTCGCTTGTACTAACGGGATTGTTCAGAATTAAACCTGCCACTCAATTCGCAGAACCGTACCACAGCGTTGTGAGTTGTGCATTGAATATGGACAATCTCATTTCGAACAATTTTTTTAGAAGTCCATAACTACTTAAGTAATTTTGACGTACTACGTTTTACTAATCAGTTAACTTAGTTTTGGGACAATCTGTACGTACACTCGCAACGAGAGGCCGCGTCACCCATCACGTCAAACCCTGATGATGGAGACAGGAGCAGTATCATTGGGCGGCTCTTCGCTGCACATCACAACATGAATAACGTGAGGAGGTCTGGACGGCACAGCGGACAACAGCTACAGCTAGGGGCGACTGTACAGCCCACAGGGGATCCCACTAGGCGCCAAGCAGCTTAATAAAATGAATGGCGAAGAGAAACTGGTGTTAATTTATTTTATGACTCTCTGTTGCTTGCTTGAACGCAGCAAAGTGCTTACTTCCTCTTCCTTGTTCCACAATATAGACCAGAGCAGGAACCCTGGAGGCAGGCTGACTGCATCTTGTTCACAATAAGTAGAACAACCAGTGACAGACCAATGGGCCTACACGTTTACATGCTTGCTACTCTTCAGTTCGAAATCTTCTACCTTTCCGTATTACCTAATTTGGACAACTTCCTGCTTGGCGCCTTGGTTTCAATTATTATTATTATTATTAGTATCATTATGATCATGAAGAATCAGCTTCATGACCACCACTATCAATACCACTGCCCTCATACAAAGTCTCGTGGGACTGTGCTGGCGAAGCCCGCAGCAATTTACCGGACCAACCGAAGTCCGTCGGAAGTCCGAGTCAGGGGTTAGTAGTCTTGAGATGAATTATTAGCAGCAGCTACCTAGCAACGACTAGTAAATAAATACAAGAGTTTAAGCGTGCTCCAGTTGTAGTGATCTATTAAGTGTAAATTAGTGAGACTCTTACAGTTATTTGTAATTACGAGTTATAAGCGTTTAATAAACCCAATTATCAAACAAAACCCTGTCTCTAGTCAAGAATGCCCGACTCAGACACAGTACGTCCAGCCATAAATATCGAATGAAAACATACATTAGACTGAGAACATTTTCATATAGCGCGGTAAATCTCCATATTTGTTCCTGATTGCTCAAGTCACTTTCCGTGCGCATGCGCGTGCGGAACACCTCCGCTCCGTCCCGCTTTGCTTCAGTTTACTCCCTGTCGCAGAAAGTGGACTGTATTCAGTTGTCGGTAGCGTTTAAATCGAGTATCTGTGTTCAATGTAAGTTTAATCAGATGTACCCGAACCAAGCAGCGTCGATTTATAGATCTCTGATGCATTAGGACGACAGCCTGAAAGAAAGAGGAACTATTTTGCGGCAAAATAGCCCCACGCAGCACTGTGTCCCAGGACAATGTTGAACACATACGTGAAACATTCCAGAGGAGCCATCGCAAATCTGTTCGCCGAGCAAGTTAAGGTTGTGTCCACATTAACGAGCCGTACTTCGAACCGAGACCAGTCGCGAGTATTAAACACGTTCACAGTTGGCGAACATAACTGCGAGCCGCATGGAAGGTTATAACATGTGCTTGCGACTGGGCTCGGTTCGAAGCTTGGCTCGAACCTCGTCTCGCTATTGTGGACACAGCCTAAGAATTAGATCTGCTTCACTAAACTGTGCATAATGTTTTGCACAGATTAAATTCGTATGCTTACAGCTTCGGTTAGTCCAGATGATAACAGGCACAGGTCGAGATTTGATAAAGAAAAATTATGCTTTAAAAATGCTTTCCCTCAGCGAATGTAACATATTTTTTTTTTGTCAATGGGCTCCCATACTTGACTGAGATGGTTTGCTAACAACTAGTTTGTAGAAAGAACTATTGGCAAAATTTTCACTTCCTAAAATTTGCATACGTCTTCTCTACGCGCATTGGATCTGTATATTTCCTTGTTTGTTTTCAAGTCATCCTTTGTAAATCCCAGCACAAATTCGATACTTACAAACTGAACTTTCACCTCTGGTTTCCTTACAATCAAGATGTTCTCTTATTGGGAATTCTCATATAGTATTGAACATATTGTCATTCCAGTATAGTTTAAAATCTACATTCTTAAGCAAGGTTTGTGGATGGCATCTATAATATTGCAAATACACGTAGTTCCAGATCATTTCTACATCCCCCTATCAATTTGTGGTGTCTCTGCGAAGGTATCACGCACCCTACCTACTCTCACGCGTATAGTCCATTCCCGGAGACGAGAGTCAGCGTAAACAAAGCAAGCCCCGAGTCGTCACAGCTGACAGCAAGGAGTGGACAAAGCGCGCAGTTACTCAGTGTACTCACTGCATTCGGACGCACGTTAACCTGCATTCAGAATGAAGAGTGAACTTTGGACGCCCCTGCAACGGTACACGCATCACGTGATCGCTGCATGATTTCATTCAAAGAGCGAAGGAGATACCGCGTGCATTTGTTTACGAGGAGTCTCTCGTCTCCGCGAATGGACTGTAGGTGGTTACGCGCGACAAAAATAGTGGCTTCTAGCTCAGATGATCGGATTTATTGGCACTTCAGTTACAATCTCTCTTTAATTACAATCAATACAGCACTACTGCTGATTTACACACTTTCCACATCGCCGCTGCACACGCACTAGGGTTCTGTTTCCATTAGTCGTCTCCTGGCAACGAATCTCAACACAGAAACTATCACTTCAAATCATTATAAAATCGTCTTGCCATTTCTTGTTCAATCGCCTTGGACTGCCGATTCTCCAGTTCTCCAATTCTACCACCAGCCGATCTTCAGTCTCTCTTGACTTGACTTTGTACCGATCTGTACTCAGCTAAACTAATACACACTCCCGTTACATAGTCGTGGCACAGACCATGCAGAAAACACACCACCATACTGCTGCCTGGAGTGGACCACATGGAAAACACTTCTTCCGTATTGTTGCGTGGCTCGTGTGTTGGAACGTGTTTACCAAGCTATTGCCTATCAATGCTTTCATCAAATCCGTTACAATATATTTTTGGCCCCTAAAAAGCCATACAGCAAGGGAACAGTTACAGAATTGTTTATAATGATTAACTTTTGCCGCAACATGATCTGACTGCAATCCCGCAGAACTTCAGTGTCAAAAAAGGTGCATACCTGGACGAAAGCAAAACTAGCTTGATGAAAGCTGTGTTACATTCCTATGTGAACGTCGCTTAATCTCATTTGTAGTCCTATCAATCTACTCAAATTCCTCTTTTGAAAATGCCGAGTACATAGTCCCACAGGAGAGGGTTTGTGTAACCAAATGTCGCAATTAGATGCGATATTGTTTCAACTGCCACTGAGCATCGTCACTCCGGCCGGTTGTCATGGAAACAATTAAAGCATGTTCACTCCAGTGCACTGAAACGTGAATAATTCAGAAGGAGCGGCCCTTTCTGATTACTAGCTGGAACTATAGTTACTGAGTTCAAAGAAATGCATTCACGTGCTAAACGCGGGCTCATGTAGACTCATGCAGACTATGACGAATGTTGGGACGGATACTGTTAATGCAAAAATAGTATCCGTTTTCTGAAATAGCATATGAAATATTCACGGTAATGAAAGAGTCATCGCTGCAATAACAATGATAATGGGATAGGTAACATCTGAATTATGATGATAAAGGGATAGTTACCACCGATCATAATAATTTAATGAATCTTCCAGGAGAAGCAATGAATGTTAGAATATCCACACTGAACGTCCATTATACAATTTGCTTCCATCGTAACTAGTTGTAATTACTTCTTCTTTTAAAAATATAGTCTAACGTTAAACTGAAATTCTTTTACTATTTTTCTGACTTTAATTATCTCTTTGCTTCTTGTTACTTCGCCTGTTTATTCTTTTCTGCGTTCCTTTATTTCTCTTTCTGTTTCACTCTCCTCCTTAATCTTTTCTTCCTCTATGTGCTTTTTTTTTTGCTCTTTTCTCTTTGCTTTCTTTTTTGTCTCTCCCTTCCTCAATTTTTTCATTCCCTCTCTGTTTATTCCTCTCTTTATTTCTTTTTTGCCTTCTCATTTTTTTCTCTTCGTTGTTTCTTTTCCTTCACTCACTTACATACTTCATTCGTTGGTCTGCTTCCTTCTATCGTTCTTCTCTTTTTCTTGCACAGGTAAACATAAGAGTTCTCTCTCCTTTTAACACATAACATGTAACAAGTTTTTAAAACGTATATAATCTAGAAGTCTCCGTTTGGGTAAGACTTTAATAAGAATAATACTGTCATGTAAACTTTCCTTAAACAGTTGCTACTTATGTAACATCTGAAATATGTACAGGCAGAGAGTTACACGAACGAATTAACGGACACAGAGGGGGACACGACCAATCAAATATACAAGAATTTGCTTACTTCATCATGAAACACAGTAACAAGTGAGGCTCGTATTATCGAAGTGAATTCCAGAGCCCTCTGCCAACACTCTTCTAAAGGCGCGTCCACATTACTCGAGCTCGTGTTCGCCAGGCTTGTGCTCGTCGGGAGACTCGTCTGGCTTTTACTTTTGCTCGTAAATCTTCATTCACACTACTTCAGTTGCTCGCCAGGTTTCGGCGCGTGAGGATCCGTATATTTACTCGTAGTGTGTATAGGCTGTAGTCGTATTTTAATTTATTGGCTATAGTTTTTAAATTAAAAAAAATTAAATTTGCTTGTCTCGTGACTTGTCATATCGTCCACATTACTCGCGAGCATAGCGAGTCAAACGAGTACGAGAATAAGTAACGTGGACGCGCCTTAACACTGCTGTATGCATCTCTTATTCACATCAGTCGTTGATCACTCGCTCGCCCCGGCTTTCGTAGTTTACTTTTTTTTTCCTTCTCTTGCTTCCACTTCGGAGTATAGGGTTGATTTCTCAGTTTCATGATCATTTTACAGACGGTAGGACTCCATGGACGGGTGATCAGCTCGTCGCAAGGTCTATACCTAAACACAGAATAAACGCATACACACGCCAAACATCCATGCCTTGTGTAGGATTCGAACCCACGATCGCAGTTTCCGCGAGCGAAGACAGCACATGCCTCAAGACCGCTCGGCTATCGTGACCGGCTTGGTTTACTTAGTCTATCCATATTAAATGAAGAGTATAGATTGAAACTTATCGTTACGCAACTTTCTGCATACTCCGTCCATCATTTTTCTCAGATCTAATTATTCAGACTTTTTGATTGCAATAGGCTTCTCACAGAATTCACTGTCTGCATGAAAAATTATATGATAGCCCACACTGATTCATTACCAGTTTCTTCCATTAAATTCCCAGAAATGGACGCCATGCAGAAGATAGACATAACGCACCAAGTTATGAATTTCAGCTACGTTTCCCAAAAGAAAAATTGATATTACAATATGGCTGTGGGGGCTGCAAGACTAAACTCAAGGAATTACTGTGCATTACATACCTTCACATTATTTCAACAACTACAGAACTGGGAAGGTTGTTCGATAAGGAGGTCGTGGGAACACAGCAGAAGTTTCGTAGATGTTTAAACCCCTCCCGCTCTGGAAGTGTAAGTGTGGGCGTTCAGGGTAACAAGGAAATTTCTGTTTGAAGAGTTAAAACTGGGGTCGACACGCATTAAAACTCTCAGCACCCCTATGCGCAAACAGCGAAACAGAATCACTTCATACCATCTGCACACAATCTCGCTGGAGAGGAATTAAACAGGAAACAGATAACACGCTGTCTGGAAACTGCGGAGATACATAACAGAAAATAGTTCTACCATAGTTTTCAGTATACACTTTTCTCTAAAAGTATGCTCAAACTGACTCACACAGATATACAGAACCACAAATACATTATAACTTCCAATCTGAAACTTATGTGAATATCGAATTAATGAAATATTACTGATCAATTTATGCTACAAATTCCTCATATTCCAAATTCCAACAAAATCCGAAAGGGAGTTTCACAGATGAATCATAAGGAAGAAATAAACACATGCACAGACACTCAGACACGAATTACATCCTCATTATGTGTCCATTCTATTAACTCAGCGTAAAGAACGAGCATGTAATAATTCCCCTCTCCATAGACCTGATTTCAGGGGTACGAGGAAGCGTATTTAGTTGAGGCACTATGTTACAAGCCGGAAGGTAGCGGGTTCGAGTCCCGATTAAGTGATTTTTTTTTTTTCAAATTTACCTAATCCTTCGAGGCCCATTATGGTCCTGGGGTCGACTCAACCTCTAACAAATAAAAATCAGGGATCTGGTAAGCACTCCATAGATTCACTGCAAAAAACAGCTATCGTGGGAACATCACACATACTACGGAAAGTGCTACAGTTCGAAGCTTGAAGCCTGAGTGGTGAGGTGCATCACTGGTTCAAGAAAAGGAATACCAGGAAATAAACCTGTGACAAGAGATGATGATAATAATAATAATAGACTCTCCCAATGCAGAGCAGAGTCCTTCTCACTATACCGTAGCTCTCTTTTCTACGTTTTTTCATTCCGCTAAGGAACCTCTAATGACAGGATATTCATATCGACTGCAACATCTAAGTTCTAATAACAGTTATGTTTTCAGCCGAGAGGGGACGAACAGACAGACAGAAACACCCAGCCAGCAAAATGAAATTCCGAAGAAGGAATTCTTTCTTCCCTAGATGTTCAAGCACTAGCTTCGAAGAGCATGGCCTATACACTGAGCCTCATGAAACGGTGCTACCGCTCGAATGTAAAGGCTGTCGGCATGCGTTCCTATTTGCGGCCCTAAGTCGCTCTTCCTCCAATCTGGAAGGGCTGCCAAGTTCCCACAACAGCCGTAACATTTTCAAAACTAAACCCCGTGGTGTGACTGCTGACATGCAGCGCAAAAGCGGTTACCGCTTGTCAGCAACAGGCGAGTCTAGTTACTCCACTGAAATTGTGCAGTTATAGTTCTAAAAGGTGCTCCTTGTCTATATCCGCCGCGAATCATCGGCAACTTCTCCGACATCTATGAAAGGCGGGAAACCTAATCGCAACCTTGCAGGCGACAAGCATTACCAGGGAAAACGTAAAGATGAATTCCGGTGCACAACCCGTAGTTTGTATGTAAATCAGTGGCGGCGAGAATTTAAAACGTTTTATTATGTAGCGCTATATCAAAATGTTATCAGACGAAATTTATAATCAGTCGCGGCTCACGTCATGAATTAAAGACAAAATAATTTAATACGGTCATGTAAACACCTGTTTAGGCTTATAACGGAACCAAAGGATATGAATAATTTTTGTTTCAGACATATGTACTTTTAAATACAAATTGCGCATGGTATGCGCTCCATCTATGTAATAGATTTATCCCTTATGTCAATATGTCTTCCTTTTTGTAAGCTCGGCTTTCAAGTTGTCATTTTTCTTTTTTTATTTCTTGAGGTAGGGTGAGACTGAGTCCACTTGGTACGTTGGCCACTATTTGGCCTATTGTACCAGCCCAGGATGATGGATGATGAGTGCGGAGCAGTCGGTGGAATGAAAATTGGCAGGGGAAACCGAAGTATTCAAAGAGAAACTGCCCAAATAAACTTTGTCCACCATAAATCCCATATGACACGACCTGGGCTCAAACTGGAGCCGCCGCGGTGGGAAACCGACGAATAACCGCCTGAGCTATGGCACGGTTCTAAGTTGTCACGTCCTGATGCTTCTCTTCTTCATTCCCCCTCACACCATACTCATGTCTCGCTACCTCATTTTAAAACTGTTTTACACGTAATTGATTTTACGTTTGATTTGAGATATGTATTCCGGGACACGTCTTTACCATGTCCCAGTGTCTCTGCGAATCGTTCAGCTTCTAAGTATTGTCATGTGTGGAGGTCCTTCCGATTGTCTATACTGTCACGTGTAGGACGTTACGCGTGACGAAAATAACGGGTTCTAGTTCGGATGATTGAATTTATTAGCACTTCGGTTACAAGTTCTCTTAATCACATTTACTACAGCGCTATTGCTGATTTACACAATTTCCAGTTCACCGTTGCACACGTATTGAGATTCCCACTTTCCACTTGTCGTCTCCTAGCAACGGATCTCAACACAAAAATTATCACTTCGAATCACTATGAAGTCCTCTTGCCATTTCTTGTTCAGTCACGCTGGAACCTTGGAACTAAAAAAGAATCTTCTTGACTGGTGTTATATAACCGAGGCATAGACAACATAGAAAACACAATTCTATTGTTGCGTAGCGCAGACCACACAGAAAACAAGTCACGTGGTAGCTAAGTACTGTCGGAGTGTGACGTCATTGCGCCTGCATGGAAATGTGTTTAACGAGCCCTTACCTAGAAGGGGGATGCGTAACCTCCCTGTTCCATTGTTGGTGTGTATTATTTAGGAATGGCTGTTTTTGTTTCTCAAACGTTCTTGCATGGGACAAACAGGACACAGTATAAATATCTGTTAACTTTTGAAGTCTTTCTTGCAATCATATTCCATACATGATTGAATTCGCTTGCTTCTTCTACTGACCTAGGATAGAAAGAAGACAATTCGACAACCTTGCGACAGGCCCTGCTTCTTTGAGAAGCTTGTTCTAATCATACGCCACTAGTATATACTAGTGAATACAACATGCCTTACTGATTATTTTCTTATAAAGGCACTACTTTTATAGTAATTATAAAATTCTCTCATCAGAATCCGAATATTGGTTGTCCGTCTTTCCTGATGATATGTCGGACACTGTTCAATGTCAAGATTTCCTCCAACTATGACGATTCGGAAACTGATTCTGCTATCTTATTCAGGTGACAGGAAATCGTTTGGAACTACGTGGTTCTGCCAAGGGATCCAATGGAGTATTATTTATTATATTATGCCACCTGATGAAGGAAAGAGACAACATTCCGAAACATAGTGGTTTGAAAACAAATGTCGAAAATATTGGTCACGAAGTTGATATAAAGAATGGCGAGAAACTGGATTGAGTCCATGGTTCAGATCTCTCTTCTCTTCTGTGTTTCTGGGAACCGCACTCTCGGGTTTCTTTATATAGTTATTTGTTAAAATTCCCCTTCTCTTCCATACTGAACGAAATACAAGCTTCCTTAAAATAAAGTCACTTAAGAGGGACCTATAATGCAGAGCGCAATTTCCTCCAGACGTCTCTATCGCACGATAAACAATCTACTTCGTCTCTTTTCCACAACATGAAAGCCTAATCACAAGAACAAGAAAAGAAAAAGAAAAGAAAAAAAGATTGGGGTTACGGACGCGGCCTTCGTCTGCCACACGCACTAAGATCCATTCCGTCCATTTCAGACATCTCTATTGCTTATCATGACCGTTCGGCATACCTTTCGGCAGACAATAAACACGAACTTCGTTTTGGAAAGCTTCCAACTCGTTTTCTCTCACCCAGAATGAACATAGATTCATGGCCTTTCAGTAACAGCCATGGGGAGAATATCTAGGCTGAAGATGGAACTTCACTCATACGAGGCTTATTTTATGACGCTGTTAAATAGCTCATACGGTAAAGCGTCGACTACTAGGATGATTCTCCACCGATGGTGTCTCCACCTTATCTTGGTGGTGGGGTTTGTGTGCTCCTGAGACCCTGAGAGCTATGCCGGCGGTAGCGTAGCTACTGGTAGGGTCATCCATGCCTGACTGGTAAACGGGTAGGAGCCAGACGAAGAGGGATATCCTGGTCCTCCAGGTTGGGGGATGGGCGTGAGGCTAACAACTTCAAGCCATAAAAACTAAATTCTTCAGAAACCAGACAATCAGCTTCGGATGGATGGACTGAACGGAAATCGAAATCAGCGAAGGAGCTGAGACGGTTGGAGGATGTGCATGATGATCTCCGTAAAACGGAAGTGAAAGGGTGGGGACGAAAGATGAAGAATAGAGAAGAATGGAGGCAGATTGTTCAGGAGGCCAAAGCTCGCCCTGAGCTGTCGCGCCGAGGGGAAGGAAAGGACTAGAATGATTAGAAAACTGTGACAGTAAAAACCTGTTATATTTTCTCCATGTTCTTTTCACGCATTTCTTAAGGTATGACTGATTTATTGGCGAGTTACATGCTTCTTTTCCTTGAACAGAGGACAACAGCCTTGTCTTGCATCCAGTTTGAGTGACGGGAAGTGGGGCAGAGTCACCGTAGGAGGCAAGTCAGTAGTTTTCTGAAGAAGTGAATTTGTGTCTTCTGACATGTGTAGCTGCCACGATTTATCTTCGGAAGGGAACAGCTAAACCCTCGGGAACTAATAAGAGAATATAACGGCTTTCATGTGTGAGGTCCGACTTCTATCCCTAGGAACTGCTTTCTTCTCAGAATCGTTATGCGACTGGCTTATGGTGATTAGCTTTGGCTAATCAAAGTCAACCAAATGGAGACGAAGTATTACTGGAAGAGGGATGTCATTAATTCAGATCCTTCTAGGGGATGAAGCGACACTTCCAGAAGACGTAATATCTTGACTTCGTTAGAATCGGCAGTAATTTGGCCATGTTCCGCATACTTACTAAATTAAGCCCGACACCGATGTTGGTAATTATACAAAACTGATAATAATATTATCATCATGTGTAGGGTGGTACGCGCGACGAAAATGACAGGTTCTAGTTCCGATGATTGGATTTATTAGCAACTTGGCTACAAGTTCTCTTAATCACATTTAAATATAACGCTATTGTTGATTCCCACAATATTCAGTTCACCATTACACACGAACTGGAAACTTCAGCCTTCACTAGTCGTCTCCTGGTAACGGAACAGTCTCACTGCGATTAAATCTTCTAATCACACACATTTTTATAGACCTACTTCTTATTCTTCTTTTACGACGATCCTTCCGTGGCTATCTTCCACCTAGAACTGTCTCCTAGCGTAGCTCGTCTTTAAGATAACTCCTATGCACGGACCCCGAGGAAAACACCGTCTCTAATTGTTGTGGATGCATGTTTAGATCTGCGATGCCTGGCAACAGACTTCCTATAGCTCCATACTTTTTCTCGGCGAGGAATGCATAGAAAACAATTTCCAGTCTATTGTTGCCTGTATTCATATTTACAAAGCCATTGCCCGGCAACGCGTTGATAAAATCTGTTACAATATTAAGGCTATAATATTCCGTGTTGCTTGAGAGAATAATTATAAAGCATTCATCGCCAATTAATAAATAATTTATCCAAGAGAACGAAATGCTGTTGTGACTAGCTCACAATGTGCAGTTTCTGGCTGGCTGCGTCGTTGCGCTTGCGCAAACTTGGAAGAAGTCAGATGTACTACCGAAGCCCGCGAATAGGTTCAAACCACAGGGCGGCTATAGAACGATGGATAGGAAAGGATGTAAAAGTAAGTAGCAATGGCCAAATTTCAGGCGTTACATCGGCATTTATCTGGAAGGTCAGACAGAAGCTACGAAAAACCTCGGTCGGAACAGCTGGTGCCACGGTCAGTATTAAAACCGAGTACCCCCTCACCCCGAGTAGACTTGAGCCACTGTCTGGGAGAGCGGACGGCAGTAACTGAAGGATGGGAATAACAAGACAATGAGAACGTCTGTGCATTTAACTTGTAATCATGGTTAGATATATTAAGATCATTAAATGAAAAAGGAAAGGACGAACAGGATATGTAGTATACATCGGAGAAATAAGAAATACACAGGACATTTCTTAGGAAGAATCTCGAAAGAATCGACCTGGAAAATCCAGGCGTAGACACGAGGACAATATTAAAAGTGATTTTAAATAAATAAGATGCGGACTGGATTGACCTGGATAAGAACAGAGACAAGTAGTGGGCCCTCTAAGCATAGTAAAGGACCGCTGAGTGCCGTATGAGATGGAGAATTTCAAGACAGTGCACGCCTTAGACCGCTCGGTTACCGTGACCGGCCAACTTTATCTTACCTTACCATAAAGAAAAACACACAGACTTTAATTGTCGCAAGTAAAGAGGTCGGTCTAGAAGTAAACACAGAAAAAATTAAATATATGTTGCTGTCTCATCACCGGAATGCAGGGCAAAATCATGAGAAAAAGGCAGATAACTGATACCTTGAAAATGTAGCACAGTTCAGATATTTGGTTACGACAGTAACAAATCAGAATTTGATTCAGAAGGAAATTAAGAAGAGACTGAACTCGGGTAATGTTTCCTACCATTCAGTCCAGAATATTTTGTCTTCTCGTCTGCTGTCTAAAAACGTAAAAATTAGAATAAACAGAACTATAATTTTGCCCGTGGTTCTGTATGAGTGTGAAACTTGATTTCTGACAATAAGAGAGGAACATAAACTGAGGGTGTTTGAGAACAGGCTGCTGTGGAGAATATTTGGACAGAAGAGAGATGAAGAGACAGGAGGTTGGGGAAAAAAATCCATAATGAGGAGCTTCATAACCTGTACTATTCTCCAAGTATAATTAGAATGATCAAAAAAAGGAGGATGAGATTGGCAGGGAATATAGCACAAATGGAGGGAAGATGAGTTCATATAAATTTTGGTGGGAAAGCCAGAAGGAAAGAGGCCACTAGGAGAACCAAGACGTAGGTGGTTGGATAATATTAAAATGGATCTTACAGAGATAGGATGGGATGTTATGGACTGGATCGATCTGACGCAGGATAGGGGCCAGTGGAGGACTCTTGTGAATACGGTAATGAACTTGCGGGTACCATAAAATTCTGGGAAATTCTTGAGTAGCTGCACAATCGGTGGCTTCTCAAGAAGGGCTCAACTCATGAAGTCAGTTATAACTGAAGTTCNAAACGTTGGTTAACACCACATATACACGGTGCCAAATCCCAGAAGACTGCTTTCTTCTTGAAGTTCTTGTTGTTATTCAAACGTATGGCACCAGACATGCTTCGAACCTAGGTGCTCAATTAAATGATTTTAGTAACCTAAATAATCAGTGCTTGAAGCCTACCCTAGAACGTTATTGTAACAGTTTTAGACTTAATTAAATTCCTTCACTTAAAAGCCACCGATTTTGTTGTCTCCACTGATAACAATGATGATATAGATCTAGATCAAGGAGTGATCTGTTGCATGATGAGCTGTCTTTCAGAATATCGAACAAGGCAGTAAATTTTTCTAACAAAACAGGAGACATGCTAGATCAATATGAATCAAAATTAAATTCACACCACATCCCGGGTAGGCATCTGATCCTAAATATCTCCAAATTCGTTCAACCATTTAGGACATTTTAAAAATTCGATGTTCACTTCTTGAATTTTGGGGAAAGAAACACCAACTGGCGTGGACGTATAGTGGTCGTTTGTTCACCAAATCTTTGTACGTGTCAGAAGTTATGACGAAACTCTTTGTCACACCCGTGACGTCTATGTCAAAGTTGATAAGAAGGCCTCGACACACGACAAGGTTATTAGATAAAAGGTAAAAAAGCTATCCCTGTAAGAGGCCGTGAAGGCCCATGAGGATGTGAGACGTCGAGGCTCACATTCTCTAGAGAATCGGCTCACAGATGGCGGTAAGTTTGTGAGCCATAGGCACCGGCTGCCCTTTACTCCGCAAGAAGATTCCTGTTACTCATTTCTGTCAGAGGCTGAGTCGAACCCAGGGCCATATTTCGGCTGGAAGGATTATGTAAATTGAAAATATCTAATGGTCTCATTGGGTGTCAAACCCACGATCTTCCGGCTTGCAGCATATTGCCTCAACCAACTACGCTACGGTGTGCCCCCAAGGTTATCAGACAATATGGAATAGACTTCATAAAAAAATCCACAGTGCAAAATGGAATTTGCCACCATGAAAACAAGGCTAGATAGCTGAAATCCAAATTGAGTGCATGAGCTTAAATTTTCAGCGTACGTTCATTAGGACGCTGCTTATTAGACTGGGACAGCTAATTGCAGGAGAAATATCACGCAGAACAGTCAGAAAACAGTTTTCCTTGTACGTAATTAAATATTTATTGTATCAAAAATATATTAAGCTGCAGGTTTCAATGTGGCTTATACGTTGTGCTATGTTGTACATCTATCAGTTCCTTTCTGTGATGCGCCGTATTTGAGAAAATCAACAGAACAGTTAGACCTCGTTCTTCAGTGACGTCTCGATTATAATGGTCTGATGCGGATTAATAATGTGATGTGTATACCCATTGCTAGGCAACAACTCGGTATACACATTTCCACGGAAGAAAACACGCGCAATAATAGGATTTCCACTGCTTGTCAACGATCAATAAACAAGCCTCCATAACAAAAGAGGCTGCTTTATGCGTGGCCCGTGCAAAGTGGTTACAAATAAGTGTTCAGCAGCAGAGAGAATAGATATTATAGAGAACTTGGTCGAGTTCTGAAGATGACAGTCGAATTTGATTGAGAAGAAATGTCAAGAAATGAATTAGTCTGTGAAAAGAAGACTTCATGTGTAATTTTAAGTTATAGTGAGACGGTTATAAAGCGGCCTCCGTAGTCTAGGGGTAACGTTCCCACCTCATGACTCAAGGTACGCGGGTTCAAACGCGGCGGAGGTTGTGGAATTTTTAAGGGTGGAAAAATTCAGGGAATAAGTCCTCCGGGAGGGACTTTAAGCCGTGGGTCCCGTGTCGTAGATTTACGTAGATTTATTAGTTTCCAATGCCTCCGGTAGATGGGGAAGTTATCGATTACCACTGCCAGAAGAGGGCCGACCTCGCTGGCAGAAAGGGACTGATAGCGAGCACCAGTAGAAATTAAAGGGGGACGTACAATAGACTACTAGTCGCGGTGCATGGGGAAACCATTGCCTAGATACGACTAGTGAAGGCTGAGAACCCTAGTGCCTGTGTAACGCTGAGCAGTAAAGTGTTTAGAAAAATGATAACGCTGTATTGCCTGTAGTTCCGAGTACTGTGTACAAGGCGTCAATAAATCTGATAATCCAATCCAAAACCAGTCTTATAAGTCACGCGCAACCCCCCTAAATCGTGAAAATATTAAATTCGTCCACCAGAAGTTAATGCAGAACTCTCAATAGCAAATTTCATCAGATTCCTTTGATTACTCTCGGTAACGAAGCAGACACAGCCTCCAATTCCTACGAGAAGATTAAAATATTTTCAAAGAATATCCAGTGAACGAAACGTTTATATTCAAAACATATTTTTCCGAAAGCAAATGACTGACCGACACTGCCTGTCGGGCGCCGAACACAGACGTACAGGTGCCTGCACAGTATACACACCATTAAGCAAAGTGCTGTGTTCCACCCGCAGGCGAAAAGCTTAACAGCGCTACAGTGAAATGGTCTTTCTGTAATTTTCTGAAACGATTCTCGTGTCTTCCTGAGCGCCCCTGGGCGCGGCTGCTCCCCTCAATTATTGAAACATTTCTTGAACTCTATAGTACGTCACGTGATAAGAGTGTTCGGAATGCCAGTGAAACAAGGCCGGCATTGCATACATGAAAATGGAGCAATTTGAAGGACTGATAACTTCAGAGTGAAGGGTCTTTCTACAGCAATGTGTACTTATAAAATTGTCCTGGCGATCAGTGGCGTCAATTGGAGCAATTCCTGCGATCCGGACAACACTGCTGAAACGAAGGACGTTTGCACCGTACTGTTGTGGCTGCCGCCCAAGAAGTGTTATCACTAACAGTCTCCACGGTTCATAAGCTTGACAGACATTCGGTGGGTCCTGAAATGTCTGCCACTTTGGAAAACCATGAAGCTTCATTACAAATGTTCACCATTTGACCCTGCTCTGTGCTAGCTCATTCTAACCGTGGCTGTGCCTTACTTCAGGCGGTTAGACGCCGGCTTCCCACCGCGGAGATCCGGGTTCCATCCCAGCTAAAGCCATGTGGGATTTGTGGCGAACAAAGTGGCACTCGGGCAGGTTTCCTCCGAGCTCAGTTTCCACAGTGCCAAGTGGACTCAGTCTCACCCCACCCCACAAAGAATCTATCTAAGATCCTTACCTGGGTCTATAGACTATTTGAGACATTTTGTGGAATATTACTCAGTCTCTTCAGGCAAATTCTCTGATAGTAAGGCATACTCCTTCCGAATCCCTATCCACACATCACTATTATTTTTTTTATTGCTAGTGGAGTGGGACTAAGTCCCTTGTACTGCGGCCAAGTCTGGCCAATTGTACCAGCACCAGGTGATAGGTGAGGGTGATTGTGGAGCAATTGGTGGAATGGAGATTGGCAGGGGAAACCGAAGTACTCGGAGAAAGCCTGCCCATCGCCACTTTGTCCATCACAAATCCCACTTGAACAGACCCGGGATCGAACCCGGGCCGCAGCGGTGGGAAGCCAGCGACTAACCGCTTGAGCTATGGGGCGGCCACACATCACTGTTATATGGATGCAAACTGTATGAGGTAGAACTGAAATGTATAAAATTGAGTTTTATAAAAGAAAAGGGACTTCCCCAGTTTAAATATAACAACAAAACTTACATTTAAAAACGCAAAATTTCAACAGCGGAAATGAATTTGTTTCTATAAACGGATGTACCGGATGAGATTCAATTAAAGGAAGAAAGATGGCTGAAGTATCGTGCGTGAGCTTATATTGAAACGCAGAGGGTTATAAAGAAAAGCGACTGATTCGGTTGAAGACACAGTCGAAACCTGTCCTTCAAAAGGGTACAGAGACAGAGTACGCAATACTCGAAAGATGGCCATGAAGTCGACAGGCCTCACGTATGTGGAACAGCAGCAGCAACAGTAGCATAAGGCTGGGGCCACACGAGCGCACAAAATGCGTCCGTTGTAACGCACGTCGTGATGTCCGTTGTAGAAATAAAGAAAAGAGGCGAATGCTACGCTTTTTTATGGGTCCACTGCGGACAAACATCTACGCACCGCATTGTGCAACTGTGTAGTGTCCTCAGCAACGTCCGTCATAAAGTACGTTCGTTGTAACGGACGTACTTCGTGCGCTCGTGTGGCCCCAGCCTTAGAAGAAGGAGAAGAAGGAGAGGCGATGATGACAATAGATAAAAATGACGGGAAAAAAAAGAAGTGGTAAAAAGTGAAGATAAAGTTGTCCCCGAGCTTAATTAAATAAGCACAAGGACATTATATGTGGGAGAGTGGAACGAATGTACAAGGGGTGGGCCCTCTTGGATTTTGCACAGCGACCACAGTGGGAGAGTGGAGATATAGCTCGATCATTCTCGATCTCGGCACTAGATATAGGGGAGTGGTCAGCTTCACGGCCCGGTCGTCTTAACCCCGTGGAAAGAGCCCCGAGTAGCCATTGAATAGGAAGCTGGGTTGAACCTACAGTCGATCTGGACACTGTTGATTAGAGACAAATCTCTTGCCCCTGTCGGGAATCAAATCCCTGCCGTCCAGTCCGTAGCCCTCGCTATACCGACTGAGCTATCGAGGTTCCTGAAAAAAAATAGAGATGAAAGCAAAGAAGAAAAAATATGACAGTAGTGAAGAATAGAAAAAAGGAAGATTATGGAAGGGCAAGACAGAAATGGTGATGAAGATGATGAAGTGTTAGCCCAACCAACCCATCCCATCACATCTGGACTCCTCCCAGTCCGCCCCACTCAGCGCTGAGGAGCCTTCACCAAAGCGCAATATTCGTTATGTAGGACAGAGCACGCCGCATTCCATACTCGTATACGCTTGTGGGCAGTGAAATATAGGTCACGCCCTTCAGAGCCCTGAGACAGGCCATAAATGAAAGCCGAGACCAAAGTGCTCCATTCTAAAGAGCCCCATTTGTTCAACGGGTAATTATCGGTTGTGATGAACCAGTTAGACACACTGACGTACAGGGGGAACCATACGCATGGGAACCGCTCTCAACAGTTATGAATATTAATGATTTTCTTCAGTCTCTCCGGGAATGTTTCCTGGATGGCAGTGACATGAAAAAGCATTTTTAAAGACCTAGGGTCCAAACCTCAAAATTAAGAGACAGATTATGAATTGAAAAGATGGGAAATGATATTTCTAGAGTCAGTGGTTCTACATATCCACTGCCATGCTGTGTCAGGATATATTTGGAAGTCCAGTGTCATAACTGGAGAGCGATACGTGATGAACCTCATTTAAGTCACCAATTGTCAAAAGTGTTTTCATGATTTGTTGTAAGTGCCTCTGAAGATGGTTCCTTGGAACCGAAACATGTAAGGCAGATGAGATAAATAAGTGACCAAAATATATATTGTTGCACTTGACGGAAAATCTATTGACAATTGGTGATTAATAGTGTAACGGACCAAAATGAAACAATTCAAAATCTCATTTAAGTCGCTTATTTAACGACGCTGTTTGTATCGGGACTACACAGCGTCGGATGACAGGATCATCAAAGAAAATGGAGCAGTAGGTGGATTGAGAAATGACAGGGGAAGCTGTAGTATTCAGAGGAAACAACCGCAGTGTCATTTTGTTCACCACAAAGTCCACATGGCCTCACCTGGAATCGAGCCCGGGCAGTCGCGATGGGAATCAGGCGATTAACCAACTGAACTATGGCACAACCCAATAGATATCATTGCCTTCCTCAGTCTCTCCAGGGAACTGAAGACAGTCTACCTTAAAGTCGGCAATGATCACTCCGTTTTCAAATTCCTCTTACTTCATAAGCACAACCATATCTTGCTGACTACCATGCACAGCCTCTGTGGTTGGGACAGCGGTGCTTAGTAACGTTAACTAATCCAGCTAAATTAACACGAATTGAATAAGGGGACCCAACTGCTCTAATCTGATTAACTTCGTGCTATCTAAAGACCACCATCAGCTACTTCGGTTACAGGTCCATGGGGAAAAAGGCAGAGTCCCTGTGCTTAATTAATTATGCACCACGTCATGACGGCGTCTGGGGGAGTGGAAGAATGGCTCCACGATTCTTGATCTCGGCAGAGGTACAGTTGAGTGTACAACTTCAGGCCTCTGCCGCTTTATCCCCAGGGAAAGAGCCCCAGGTACCCATTGGATAGGAGGCTGGGTGAGTCCTAGAACATTCGGAGTAGAAAAAAGATTCTTTCCTCTGTCAGGAATCGAACTCCGACCGTCCAACCCGTAGCTCGTCGTTATATCGCCTGAGCTATCCAGGCCCATATGGCGGACTGAAAGGTGAAGGTAATCATGCCGAGGAGATGATCGTGGTTCTATCGCTACAGCCTCCCGGACAGATCGACTTAAAAGGGTAAGAGTTTTCAAGACGGTGACTGAGTCTCATTGGCGTCAACTAAGTAAGTTCCCCCTCCCCTGTACTGAATGCCGGGAGCCGGGATAGTGTGGTCGGTATAGCGACTGGCTACGGTCTTGACGGCCGAGGGGTTGGAGTTTGGGTCACGGTAGGGTAAAGAATTTTCTCTTCTCCACGTTGTCCAGCCCGACACTGGGGCCCATCCAGTCTCCTATCCAATGGGTACCGGGGCTTTTTTCCCCGGGGGTAAAGCGGCCGGGGCGTGAAGCTAACTACTCATCTCAAATTAGTGCCGAGGCCAAGAAAATGTGTATCTTTACATCCACTCCCTCCTAAGTCTTCATGGTGCAGTGCTTAATTAGTTAAGCACAGGGACAACTTTATACGTACAGAACTTAACTGGAATACATAGCGTAAAGGGTTCTACTTGAGAGCGTAACTACGCGCATTTACAAACCCATCAAAGTTTATTTATAAAGAAAGCAACACCGTCGAAAAATTCTATTCGTCTCAATTTTTGCCTAATTATGGCATTAATTATGAACTTTCTTAATGACTGCTCTTCTTTGCGTCCATTTGCCTTGTCTTAACCCACATCTCTCCTAACTGGCTTGTTGAGAAGATGACTAAACGATTTTGAACTGAATGAAGGAACATACGTTGGAAGTGGCGGCTCATCATTCAGACACAGCCCCATCGCAATGGAAGCAACACATTCTGTTACATCAAAATTGAGATGAAAAAACTGAACAGTTGTTACTATCTTAACATTTCTTTATTTACTGGTTACTTAACGGCAGTATAACGCAGACTCTATAGAGTTGAACGGTATGACTATTAGTGGATACTGAATTGGAAAGGATGTTCAAGGGGGGAGGGGGGGCGGTTGTGGCCTAACTTGAAGTAATATTTCGACATCTGTCCAGATCAACTGAGAAAAATCATGAAAATCTTCCATCAGGATAGCCAGTGTCCAGCCAGAAATTCGCATCAGGCGCCTCCATATTCGTTACTAACAACAACAAAAACAACAACAACAACAACAATAATAATAATAATGAAACTGTCCCAACCCCTACTGAACAAGCAATGAAGTCATACGAGCGATACAGAGATAAAATGAAACGCATTCTCAACGTCGACATGGGAGAGTGACGCGTGGTTACCTTCAGCTCCGGCTGCTTTTGCAGGGAGAAAATGCTCCTGATACCACTGCACCGGAGAAGCTAGGATAGCCCAATCGCTATAGCGACGGCTACGGCCTGGATGGCTGAGGAAGTGGGATTCGATTCTCGACAGGGACAAGAGATTTTCATCTTCTCCTTAGCGCCCACATCTGCTTCACGTCCCCCCAGCCTCCTCGGGGTAAAGTGGCAGGAGCGCGAAGCTGACCACTCAAACCTATGTAATGCCGAGGTCAAGAACGTTGGAGCTATACCTCCACTCACCCGTACGTCTTCATGGTAAAGTAAGTAAAGTAAAGCTATCCCTGTACCAGGCCGTGAAGGCCCATAGAGTTGTGAGACGTTGAGGTCTCTCATTATCTAGACAATCGGCTCAGAGATGGCGGTAAGGTTGTCAGCCTTACGCGCCGGCCGCGCTTCACTCCTCAGGAAAATTATTTAATGAATTCCTGATACTCATTTCTGTTAGAGGCTGAGTCGACCCCAGGGTCATAGAGCGGCTGGAAGAATTAGGTCAATTGAAAAAAATTCAATGACCTCATTGGGACTTGAAAACGCGACCTTCCGGCTTGTAGCATAACCCCTCAATGAATTATGCTTGCTTAACTAATTAAGCACAGGGGAAGCTTTACCTTCTGCCACTGTACAGAAAACTTGGGATGCATAGCCGGTTTGGGTGTGGGGTCGAAAAGATTAATTCTACCCCTGTCGAGGACCGAACCCAGGTCACCCAGCTAGGAACCAGTCCATTTACTGAGTTAACCCAACTGACGATGAACGTAATTACCCCGCGAAGTTCTGGTTTTCTTTAAGAGCTTAGGTCCTACCAAAAATGTTGTATCTGCCGCATGCAACAAGTCGCCACTACCCATGAATCATCTGCAACGCTTGTTATGATGTCCTGCACCTCACGATCCTACTCGCCCCCCTTTAACCCTCACGCGGCCTTCTAATATGGCAATTTGTCACGCATCATACTTATACCGGCTAGGGGGTCACTTGTCGGTATTGCAGTTACCTCTCATTATCGTCAGAGTTCATATAACTCTGATTTTGAGATACATTGGAATGTGGGTGACTTAAGGCCATAACCCGCTAGATAATGGGGAACGTCAGAAGAAAAGAGCAACGGTAAAGATGGAGGAAAGGCGGCGCCATAGCTCAAGCGGTTAGTCGCTGGATTCCCACCGCGGCGGCCCGGGTTCGATCCCCAGTCTAGTCAAGTGGGATTTGTGGTGGACAAAGTGGCGCTGGGGCGAGATTTCTCCGAGTACTTCGGTTTCTCCTGACAATCTTCATTCCACCAAATTCTCCATCATCATAATCACCCGGGGCAGGTTACACTAGGCCAATCAGTGGCCGCCGTGCCGAGTGAACTCAGTTGGACTCCACCCCCCACTAAGCGAATTAAAAAAAAAAAGTGGAGGAAAAGGTGAAGATGAATATTAATATTCTTGTATTTATTTATGTTTTATTTACGAGTACTTGTTTATCTGTATGGTTTAACAACGCTTTCAAAGATTCGATAATATTATCAGTGAACAGTATATTGGAAATGTGGAATGACCCGGTGGTAACCCTTGTAACGTAGGCCCTACCATCCCGGAATTTGCCTGGAGAGACCGAGGAAAACAATGAAAGAGTTTATCCGGCCTCCAGGGCGAGAATGAAGACGAAATTTGTGGAAGAAAATATCAGGGATATGTCAACAACGGGAAATGAATCAGCAGTAATGACGTACAAGGAAGAAAGCAACAGATATGGGAGATAAAGAAGGAAAGATGAAGACAAAGACAGATACCAAACGCTGTCGAGGATGGCTGTGAATTGCACTGAACTTAAATATCCGATAATTTCGCCCAGCCCCACGTGATGTCAATCTCGTCGTTCGTGGCGCCTGCGCATTAATCAAGAGACCGACTATAGCGTGGTACCCTGTGGCGAGCAAATTGTGTACACTTACTGAAAACAGGGGCCCTAAGAATTAATTGGAGTGAATGGGATCATAACAGCCAACCAGGATCTTATATGGCAATGAAAACGAACTTTCGACCTCCAGATGACAGCCAATAAATGTGCGAAACAACAACACTGGAGTGCAGGATATCGATAAAGTGGCTCAAAGTTTTCCTCCAGAAGTTTCGATATTGATTGACGTCACTCGTTGTCCATCTTCACCTCATCATTCATATCCTCGCTGTTCTTCTATCTCTTATTCTTCTTCTCCTTACGTTTCTCTTCTTCATGTCCTTCTCTTTATCCCTTCCTCTTTTTCTTACATTTAATCCTCCTCCGTACTTTCTCGTACTCCTTACCCGTCTTCGTCTACTTCTCTTTTTCCTCATTTCTCCTTATCTCTCTCACAATTCTCCTACGTCTACTCGTCTTTCTCCATTCCTTCTTTTCCTATTCTTCATCATTCTTATTTTTCTTACCCTCCTTCCACTCATTATTCTTTTACCAATCTTCTCGTCCTTCTTATGCACCCTCTTGGCATTTTAACCTCATTCAAACCTCCGGCTCCTAAACTGGACTATCACAAAAACCCATGAATCGGAACATGGAGACATACAGTAATTCGGGTAACATAAATACTAAACGACTCATGCACGACTAAGGGTTAGCTGCCTTTCCAAAGTTAATTGAAACGTAACAGTTTTATTCAATGTCACCGCTCCTGATCTGTGTTTGGAAGGTACCTGGTTCCAAACTCGACGAAAGACAAGTTATCCTGAAGTATTTCTTTGCTTTACACAGTTCCTCTCGATGGTTCATTGAAACAGGACTAGACTATTTCCTCTTTGAGCTTCTCGAGTTCAATTCTTCTCATTCAATTTTAAGTAACGTCAGCAGTTAATATAATAAAATTTCGCTATTTCAAGGACAAAAGAAATCATACCGTAGGATGTATTTTCCCGTAAAATGTTATAGGAATTTCGAAGCTGGAAACAGAATCTTCTTTTATCGTGACAGAGAACAAGATTCCTGAAAGACAAATTTCACTCTGCGGGGCTAATATTGGGGGAACATACGGTGGAAAACATAAATGCCCCATTACTCGTGAAAATATTCACTTAACTAAGCCATACTCTAGCAGCTACGAATCTGTGAGTTTTCATTTGAACCAAAGAAATCAGAAAAGACAGAAAGAAGGTGAGAATTACGTAATAAGACGTTTCATAATTTGTACAGCATTTCAGTTTCCAAGGATAAGATGTGTCAGATAGAAAGCATATACAAAGATTGGAAGAGACTATTTGGGAAACCAGAGAGCAATATTATTTAGTAAAAGGGGGTCGTGCCATAGCTCAGGCGGTTAGTCGCTGGTTTCCCACAGCAGCGACCCGGGTTCGAGCCTGGCGTCAAGTCATGTGGGACTTGTGGTGGACAAAGTGGCATTGAAGCAGGTTTTCTTCGAGTACTTCGGCTTCCCCTGCCAATTCTAATTTCTACCGACTGCCACACTCATCATCATCATCATCATCATCATCATCATCATCATCATCCGGGGCTGGTACAATAGGCCAAACAGTGGCCGCAGTACCAAGTGGACTCAGTCTCACCCCATGAGAAAAATAAAGAAAAAATTAAAAGGGATTTTACGGGAACAGGTTGTGAGGGTGCGGACACAATTTAATTGGCTCAGAGCATGGTGTAATGGCGGGATTTTGTGAACACGATAATGAACATTCGGGTTATATAAAAGCGGGAATTACTTCACTGCTGAGTAACTTAACATTTTAAAGTGGAACCGGCACGTAAACTGGAGAGACGAGATAGCGCAGTCGGTATAGCGACTGACTAAAGGCTGGACCATTGAGGGGTCAGAGTTCTAGTCTCGGTAGGGTCAAGAATTTCCTCTTCTCCACATCGTCCAGGCCGGCTCTGGGTCCACCCAACCTCTTAGCCAATGAGTACCGGGGGCTCTTTCTTGGTGCTAAAGCGGCAGGGGCGTGAAGCTGACCACTCACATCCAGCTAGTGCTGACGTCAAGAAAATGTGGGTCTATACATCCACTGCCCCATACGTCTTCGTGGCTTAGTGCGTAATTAGTTAAGCAGAGGGACAACTTCACAGCTTTACCGGCATAGAAACGTTGTTGGAAACCCCTGCCAAGCGCCGCCGAAGCTTCAAGCTCTCAATTAAATAAAAGGTAAGAAAGAGGTAAGTGGTAACTAGGCAACGAGCACAGTGCTACAGACATCCTGCGACGGGGCTACACAATGCTCCAGTTATCACGCGCCACGCAGTGCTTCAGCTACATGTCGGAATCATGCAACAGGTGGTTAGAATTTGGGGATCAACCAGCGATTTAATTTACAAGATGGGGGTGAGGGTTGGAGGGTGTAATATAGATTGATCCACCTCTTTATAACGCTGCCAGTTACAACTAATAAAGAAAAAGGGTTTATTATGAGCTCCCACCCACAAATTACAGGTTTCTAGACTATAATGTCGTGTTCAATGGTTTTATTAGGGTTCCTAGGTCTACGCTTATAATCTTTACCGTCTTTGTCCCTCTCTTGTCTGAACACTGTAGGAAACATCACACAAATTCTTATTAAGTTTTCAGTACACTCCCAAACAATGTCAGGTTAAGAGCCATCAAGATCGGGGAATATAGGATAAAAGATTGGTGGAACCCACCAAAATGTATACAGACCAACGTTATTAGGCCCAAAGGAAGGAACTAAGAAACAAGGAAAGAAGAAGAAGCAAAGAAAAGCAATCAGCATTTACAATAAAGGTCTCGTTAATATGAATGATCAAATTAGGTTATGACATTTTCCTTCCGCTTACAGCCTGATGTCCGAAGTTCCTTACTGTAAGTGAAGGCCTATACATACAACTGTTTCTATAGCCAAACAACCATTAAGCTAGGAACTAAAATAAAATTCATCTGACACGCACATTTCGATCATTTGCTGGACAATTATCGTGTACTGCCGGAGTTGAGAGGCCTAATACGGAAATATTACAAGCAGTACGTAACAGTGTCTGGAAAATTCTCTGATAAAGTGGCAAAATTGAAATGCTCTGGAAGGAGAATAGACTCCTGGTCAATCATACCTATATTTATGATGAAGCTACAAGCAGATTAAATTCAGGAAATGGTTCCTATAATTAAATTCACAATCTTGTCGTCTATTTTCTGGTATTCTAAAAAGACTAAAATATAATTCTACGTGCTGTTTTGGATCAGTGAGAAATTTGGTCTTTTTTACATTATGCGAGTGTGTCTAAAAATTTGGTTGCATGTGAGGGTTCTTCAATTCTGTATTCTTATTTCAATAATGTAAATAAGCAGGGCACAAACAACATTCTTTAAATCCTGGATCGCCAAACAAAGTATTTTTTTTTCATTTGCATTACAGCCCCAGTGGGCCTAGGCCTACCTCCATGAACTCCGTTCACTTCGGTTTTTCTAGATCTTACACATACGGTAAGACTCCTTGGGCGAGTGATCAGCTCGCCGCAAGGCCTCTACCTGTAGACAAACACAGAAAAACGCACACAAACATCCATGCCCTGAATGGGATTCGAACCCACGATCCCGGCTTCCGAGCGAGCGAAGACAGTGCATGCCTTAGACCGCTCGGTTACCGTGACCGACAAACAAAGTATATACTATATATGTATATCAGAATGAGTGAACCGACCCGTTGTCAATGGCATCGGTCTGTAAGCACAATAACAGGCCAGTCTGTAGAGTGGGACCATTCTCGCAAATCTAAGTAAGTTTGCTGATCTGATAAGCGATGTATCACTCCACAATGAGCTGCCTTTCGTGATCACGTATAGTTACTCCAATGTGTACCGCTCTGAGCATGACCCACGCTTCACGGAGAACTGCAGTCGGCTTGTGCTGCCCCACACAACATATGCAAAAAGATATTCCTTTCATCTTGCCTCTCACATCCTTCTCCTCTGTGAGATCCCAACGTATTCTGACCGCCGAAGGCAGTTATTAGGCAGCCTGTATAGATTATCCTGCAGCCGGGATAGCGACTGGCTACGGGCTGGATGACCGAGGGGTCGGGATTTGAGTCCCGGTAGGTTCAGGAATTTTCTTTTCTCTACGTCGTCCAGACGGTCTCTGGGGGTCCACCCAGCCTCCTATCCAATGGGTACCGGGGGCTTTTGCCTGGGGGTAAAGCGGCCGGGACGTGAAGCTGACCACTCACCCCCAACTTGTACCGAGGTCAGAAAATGTGGATCTACATGGCGTAGTGCTTAATTAGTTAAGTACAGGGACCTTACATACCTACCTACCTATGCAGACTATCGGCCGATCACAGCGACCACGCGGCCTAAGTCATGAACCGTTGCGCCCACTCGAACACTGGGATCGTGGGTTTGAATCCCACTCAAGGAATGAGTGCCTGTGTGTGTTGTGCTGTGTGTAGCTAGCGGCCTTGCTACGGGCTGATCCCCGTTCAAGGAGTCCTATCGGTTGTGCATAGGATTAAGAAACTGAAAAAGCGGTCAAGGTCCAAAAGGCTGTACAGTCATAGAAAGATAGCATTAGCGTTGTTCACCCTTCAATTTCTACTATCAGAGAGTTAATTAGTTACAGAACATAATTCCGTTTAAGCACTGGAAGGGTTAAATAAAAAATGAATGCAGAGTTTGTCGCGCACGCAACTGAATTAAACGATGCTGCTGCAACAGCAGATACACATCACTGTTGTCCGTGGGATGCGGTGTTCTCAAGGGGTTACCGGGATTCGCGCAAGCGGCAAGACCGTCGCAGTGTTCCCGCTGTTCAGATAACACAAACCGCAACTCTCCGGCACACCAGCGCCGAATGGAACCGGGCATACACCTCGCCTCCTGCCTCGTGTCTATTAACCGGACATTTCCTGGCCTTTTCTACTTGGCGACAAACTGAATTGTGCTTCAATATCTCTCTCCACACCATCACAGTTTTGTAACGACGTTAACCGATTCTTGGTTTATTTAATGACGCTTCTTTAACTGCATCGATAAATGTACCATCTGTCAATGATGCATCCGAAAGTAAGAAAACCAAGGCCGCATAAGTCAGCGTTCTCTTTCAGCATTTGCGTGGATGAGAAGAAGTCAAGAAACCCCGCATTCAGGACAGCCTCTCTCCATCTGCCTGTGTGAACAGGATGATTAATTGCTCTGAATACTTCAGCAGCTTACTCCCGTCTTCCTTAACTTAATTCTAATCAGGTATTTAAATCCTGGGGTGGCACTCACTCATGGAGCTGAGACCTTGGGAAGCCGCCAATTGTGCAGCTACTCAATGACTTCCCAACATTTTATGGAACCCGAAGGTTCATTACCGTGTTCACAAGAGCCCACGACTAGTCCATATCCTGAGCCAGATCAATCCAATCCACACCATCCCATTTTATCTCTCCAAGATCCAATTTATTCATTTTATTTCGCTCAGTTAGTTTATCCAAAGAATCCGTCCAGGTCCGAGGCTTCTTGTGGTCTTTCGTAACAAGCTTATTTTGAAGGTGAGGAGTTGTTAGCCCCACGCTCAACCCAAAAGCTGGAGGACTACCTCTTGTGGGGTGTCCGAGACTGCTTATTCAATACATTCGCAGCTACTCTCCATACCTGGAGGGCATCTCCTCCATCCGCAACCTCAGAACGCGCCACGCCGTGGTGACAGGGACCCACCTAATATGGCCTGTCTCCCTTATCAATCACAAATTCCCTGTGTGAATGGGTCCAGTACTCAACGGTCACAGACCTGTGAGCATTTCAAGTTCGCACCCCATGCCCATTATCTGAACGGTGACAGCCTACAACAGGCATCAGTCCGTGACTAGGCGTTAATAAAATCTTACTTAACCTAATGTCCCTAGGAACATGGTTTTTGCATTTTCAAAAGAATAATTATGGGTTTTGCAATGGGAAAGAAAACGCTTCAGTTAAGAGAAACTGACAAAGGTTTTCAAGCATAAGATCTACATCAACGATTTCTTACAACGTTCAACGATCGGTATTCTTTTCCATCAGAGGCAATTGTTCTCCGCAACGTCCTGACCGACTCTGGGGCACATCCAGCCTCATATATAACGCGTATCGGGGGCTGTTTCCCCGTCTCTAAAGCGGCAGGGGCGTAAAGCTGACCACTCACCTCCATCTAGCGCTGAAGTTAAGAACAGAGGTGCTACATCCACACTCCCCCGAGTCTTCATGACGTGGTGCTTAATTATTTAAGCACAGGGATAATTTAACCTCGCCGATATTTACGACAAAGTGGGGTCATTCTTCTGCGTTCCTTTCGGCAGACACTGCTCTATATGGAGAAGTGTAGCTGAGGTGGAAAACAGTCCCAAAGTAAGAATTTCCATGTGCGTACGTTTCCAGCCAAAGAGCGTGCCGCGATGATACTGTAATCACATTGAGAATTTGGCGCTCTGACACGAGGACTCAGCTCAGCAGCTGGAATTTTTCCTTCAGTTTAACACAGCCGGAGATGAGTCTTTACATTTCTTTCACAGATGAAACTCAGTCCACCTTCGTCGAAATCAGGCGCATCGTAATCTGACGATGGTGGATAACACACAGAATTAAATGTGCCCAACTGAGTAGGTGTCTTCCTTCTTCACCTGAAGACGGAAACAGTTCCAGTTTCCGAAACGTCGTGTTTTCTGTTTCCTAGAATTCCGGACGATGGAAAAAGTCCAAAAAACCAGTAATTCTGAGTGTAAAGTAATTTGAATATCCGTTGTTTTCTGTCAAGGCCCTGTGTTATCATTGGCAATCAGATTACTAGATCATTTATATTCGAGGTCTGTCGTGCAGGTTGCGTTTATATTAGATTGTAGTAGAATTAACTGTCCCGTCTGCTGCTGCAGAATAAGATAAACCGATTATGTATGAACAAATAACATGATGAAGCACTTCCACGTTTCGGTTGACAAGTGACGCTGTATCTTAATCAGTGGTATCCTGATCGATGAATTGTCTGTGGAGATCCGCACACTTGGCCACCGAGGTCACCAAACTTCAAACCGCGAGATTTCCGTCTGCCATGTTTGCAGGCTAACTGATGCTGCGAGATATACAGTATAAATATTCTCATGTTCTTTGCAGGGTTACACGTTAGGGCCAAGGCAGTAGAACATGTCAAAAATGCGCAAGATTTGGGGTTCTCGTTGCAGCGACTATGAATAATACTTGTCTTCTAGGATATTGCGCCGTGTTCGTGTATAGACATAACTTAGAAGATACTGCTCTTCAAGTCAGGATATGTATCTCAGCAAAAGGTGACAATGACAAAGGTAAAGTTTTCCCTGTGCTTAACTAATTAAGCACTACGCCATGAAGGCTTATAAGGGAGTGGATGTATAATCCACATTTTCTTGATCTCGGCACTAGTTGAGGTGATTGGTCAGATTCACGCCCCGGCTGCTTCACCAACAGGGAAAGAGCCCCCGGTACCCATTGGATAGGAGGTTGGGTGAACCGCACAGCCGGTCTGGATGATATGGAGAAGTGAAAATTCTTGAACCT
Organism: Cryptotermes secundus; assembly: GCF_002891405.2. NCBI lineage: Eukaryota > Metazoa > Arthropoda > Insecta > Blattodea > Kalotermitidae > Cryptotermes > Cryptotermes secundus. The sequence continues at coordinate 818,770 of NW_019731275.1, read as the reverse complement.
GATGGGACTCGAACTCCGACACCTCGGTCCTTTAGCCAGTCGTTATACCGAATACGCTATCCCGAAAATCCAATTACCTCATCAGGAATCGAACCTGCGACCTTCCGGCTTGTAGAATAGTGCCTCAACCACGTGTCCTCAAAGGTGGCCATGACGGACATTTATTGTAAACGGAATTATAAGATGTAAAAACTGGTTCAGTAACATGGCTTAGTCGGCCGCACTATAGCTCAAGCGGTTAGGCGCTGGGGCAGGTTTTCTCCGAGTACTTCGGTTTCCCCCGCCAATCTTCATTCCACCAATTGCTCCACAATCACCCTCACCTGTCATCTGGGGCTGGTACAACAGGCCAGAAGTGGCCGCAGTACAAGGGACTTAGTCCCACCCCACTAGCAAAAAAAAAAGGCTTAGTTATGTGAACATATTTTTAAAACTATTCTGATTTTATTCTTCATATTTCGATACGTTTATAGATTGACTCACTATATATGAAGTTCTGTAACGGCTATTTTCAAAAATAGTAAAATACACAGAAAGAACTTATGAACGGAAGCAGAGGACCGCCAGCATGGACAGATGGGACAAGAAACTGGGCTGAACAAGAACTCACTGCTGTTAGCTTATCATTTTTACCACTATTAAATGTGTTGATAATAAACTTGAACTGAAAATATCAGGGCATAGCAACTGAGAAAATTTGCATTAATTCACTACGTAATTAACTAACGAACCAACCGTTCATCTATACATATAAATAAAGTAATCCATCTAAATTTAGACAAATTAACCTCCACTCTCCCATACACTGTCATGGCTCAGTGCTTAGACACAGGACAGCTTTATTTTTACTTACTAATCAACGAACGAACTAACCGACTGAATGTCCTAGATATAACACGAAATACTCGTATGCACTTCTACAGACATGGATACAGTGCTGCAGACGTAAAGCACAAACAAAATAACTTTCTCAAGCTTGATGGTGATGAGACACATTACAAGCCACCAAACTTTAATAATCTAAAGATCTGAGAAAACGGCTTGTTCATTACACAAACGCTGTGCTGGAAACTCTCCATCGTTATTGGCATTCTCATTCTTCTTGGCAGCATCAGCGAACATGAATATTAATAAGTATATATGAGTATACATAAAGAGACGAGGTCTCCTTCAAGAGGGCTGAAGGGGTTAGAATCTGAAAATGACAAATCAAACCGGGCTCCTTAACGGCGCAGTTCTTAAATGAAAATTCATAAACATTTCACACAAACGCACAAAAAGTATGTACATATTTAATCTGGCTTAAAGAATGACACGGCCGAGCCACAGCTCATACGGACGTTGGCTTCTCATTATGGAGACCTGAGTTCAGTTCCGGGTGGACTCATGTGAAATTCCTGGTGAGCCAAGTGAAGGTGCAACAGGTTTCTGGTTTTCCCCTCTAAATACTAGCTCACCGCAGCTCCATCTGCAGTCATCATGTCTGAAGGATGTACGGCAGCCCTCATCACGCAGCACACTATCACACCCTCGGTTCTTAAGTTGGAGGCTCCATCCTTGATCCAGGACTTCGCTGAGTAAGTAAATTAAGATTTTTTAAGGAACGGATATCAGCGAGAAAGGAATCAAGATTGTACGGCTAACAATCACAGGACAGTTTACCTTCGTCTTACTAGAAACAATGTCCATTTTCACAAAGGTTTCGCATGCCACCAAACAGCTTCATTGCTGAGAGACACAAAGGAATTGAAGCCTGTTATATGGGAACATAAATCAGTTATATATCTCTCTCTTGAGACCCACAGGCAAAAAAAAATAGGCCCAGTAATATTACCAGCAAAGCCTCATGATCTGTGTATAATAATCATCACATACGAGATTTCCCTCATAAAAATAAAAAGTCTGTGTGAAAAAAATCAACACCGCTGTATCAAAACATAAAATGGCTTCCAGCACCCATGTTATTCACACCAACGTTATTTATATCTCATCCCCGTTTGGAAAGACGCGGGTAGCAGAGCTGTAATCTGATTCAGGGCCTCTCTCCTTCTTCCATTCCCTCCTCCCACAAAATTACTACACTTCAAGCCCAATTTTCCTTTTTTCTCTCCCTTTTCTCGCCTCAAGATTGTTATCTTCATTCTTTCGTATTCAAATTCGCTATTCGTGCAGGAAGAGGAAATTCAACAAAGCAGGGGCTGTTATTTCAAATCTCAGCCAAGTGACTGCTCTGTCCCCTACTCTCTGAAACGTCTGTTTATTCCTATTTGTGCATAATTAACTGCTTTCCGTCCATTTATTCCTTCTACTTGCACTTGGCACCTCTTGAGCATTAAATCTATTTACATTACAGTCAATTACTGCAAAAGGGGGTAAGTCCCTACAGAATGTCACTCACTGTAAGTGTCGAACATCTTCTACAGAATGACACTTAGTGTAACTGCCGAACCAACTCCTACAGAATGATAGTCACTGTAAGGACCGAATAAGCTCCTACAGAATGTCACTCACCGCGATTTCCGAAGTTCCTATAGAATGCCACTCCCTGTAAGTACCGAACAAGCTTCTACAAAATGCCACTTACTCTAAGTGCCGAACCAACTCCTGCAGAATGTCACTCCCTGTAAGTATCGAACAAGCTTCTACAAAATGCCACTTACTCTAAGTGCCGAACCAACTCCTGCAGAATGTCACTCCCTGTAAGTATCGAACAAGCTTCTACAAAATGCCACTTACTCTAAGTGCCGAACCAACTCCTACAGAATATCACTCCCTGTAAGTCCCGAACCAACTCCTACAGAATGATAGTCACTGTACGGACCGAATAAGCTCCTACAGAATGTCACTCACCGCGACTGCTGAAGAAGTTCCTACAAAATGTCACTCCCTGTAAGTGCCGAACCAACTCCTACAGAACGTCACTCCCTGTAAGTGCCGAACGAACTCCAACAGAATGATACTCACTGTACGGACCGAATAAGCTCCTACAGAATGTCACTCACCGCGATTGCTGAAGAAGTTCCTAGAGAATGCCACTCCCTGTAAGTGGGGACATACTCGTGCAAAATGCCAGTCACTGAAAACTGTGAGAACAGTTCCCACAGAATGCTACTAGCATTACGTGAAGAACCACGTTTTGCAGAACATGATTGGATTTCGGTATTTCATTGAGGCCATCTCCTTAAATAAAACTGAATAGGTGGTAGCTTCCGGAAACTAACGGCACACACGCTGGAGGCCCAAACGCGACATGTCGATTTTGCGGAAACTCGCTTTACCGGTCTGGCATTCAGCAACCAGCAATGGCCGCTCCAACACCAATCTATTTCGTTTTCAAGGTAACGTAATCGAAATCGACCGTATATGAAAAAATTATGCACAATGTATTTCAACATTTTTTTTTTTTTTTTAGAAATTTGATTGGCTTCATTTTGAACATAAAATAAAATTAGAAATAGGATTAGCGGTAAGCGCAAAAATTGAACTTGAACTTCAAGTTACAGTTCCAGACATCATCGAAATTAACCAAACCGTTTCGGGATTAAACACGCGTAAGGACAGACATCAGGTCCCCAGATCGCATCTGTTTTGCTCCCTGTGAGCAAGGATATCATAAATACCGCATTTCAGTTCGTTTCCAGGGTTCCCAGTAAAAGCGTTTCCAATTTTTATCCATACACATAATTACAGAAAAGTATATATCATACAATTACAGGGCGTAAATGAGAAATGTGCAAGATAAATATTTACTGAGAGAAAATAAGTTAGTCTGATTTCAATACACGTGATTATGTAGGGCTACTGAGTCACTCAAATTTAGCCTTGTAATATTAAATACAAAAGATGACTAATGTCACATACTCTGTATATTTGTACACACACAGAACTGTCATGCATAATAATGAAAACATAAAAATAAAGTCACGTGTAGGGTAGACTTATAAGATGGGTTTTGGATTGGATGATTGAATTTATTGCACCTTATACATTCACAACTCGGAACTACAGGCAATACAGCGCTACCGCTAGTCTACACACTTTGCAGTTCGCCGTTACACGCGCACTAGGGTTCTCAGTCTTCACTAGTCGTATCATGGCAACGGATTTATAATAACCTTACTGTCACTTCAAATCACACATCAAGTCTTCTTTGCACCGACTAATTACTTTCTTGTCATTATTCTGCAATTGCCAATTCCGAAGACTCAACTCAATTCAATTCCTCTTCTCCAAAGCTCATATCCTGGCAGGGTGACGCCTCGAAACTCGACTCTCCTCGACTTGACTACTATTATATACTGCTGAACACTCTCTTATAACCAATTCACAAAGTAACACGCAGAAAAAACGGCCTTGTTCTTAACGAAGCGTGTTTACTGGCCCGTTGCTAGCAACAGACGTCCTATTGTTGCGCGTTGGCTCCCGAGGGAATGTGTTTACCAAGTCGTTGACTAGCAATGGCTCTATACGTCATAATATTATTTCGTCAAAGAAATATGTCCCTCCATTTGTCGACAGTTACAGTCAACGCTTCTTGACTTCTAAACAGGAATTACGTGTCACTGTAGAAATTTGTAAACAGAGGAAAGTTCTTCTTCTTCTTACTCGCGAACATAAACAAGGGTCAGGTTTTAAGACATGTTCCTTTAAAGCTCAAGGTGTTCTTGGTCTTTCATATTTTCCTGGGTGTTCCATGATTTCCTCGTCCCCGGGGTTGGCGCTGAAAATATTGCTTTCGTAGGCGGTTTCTGTCCATTCCTTCCAGGCGGCATAACCAGCTCCTCTGACATAATTTTATGTCTTCCATTAGGTTGCTCACTTATGACCTATTACGAATGTCAGGATTTCTCTGGTGGTCCAGGCTTGTAAAGCCTAATAACGGTATCAGGAATCTCACTTGTTAAAGAAAAGATAAAGCTATCCCTGTAACAGGCCGTGGAGGCCCATAAGGTTGTGAGACGTCGAGGCTCCCACACTTTCTAGACAATCGGCTCGCAGATGGCAGTGCGGTTGTCAGCCTTAAGCGCCGGCCGCCCTTCACCCCCAGGAAGATTCCTGGTACCCATTCCTGTTAGAGGCTAAGTCGAACCCAGGACTATAGTGCAGCTGGAAGGATTCGGTCAACTGAAAAATCTAATGAACTCATCGGGGCTCGAACCCGAGACCTTCTTAGAAAATTCATTTAAATATAGAGGATTCGGTTGGTTCTAACTTTTCCAACAGCATGCACTTCATACGGGTACCACTAACAAAACACCGATGAATTAAACAATACAGCTTCTGAAACAAAGCAAACACGAAAAAAAAATGTGGTTGGCGAAACTGGATGCAGTACTTGGTATATGAGGCACCATTTTGTGCCACGTCAGTGTCCAGGCTACTTACTGATGCAGGTCATCTGTTGTGTCAGTAACAGTCTACAGAAGGGCTCGTGTTTAGTGGAGAAATGTATGTAGAAGCTACGAAATCTCAAGCATAAGGCAACAAATAAGATTTCAGTTCGCTTCTAGTGAAACAGCACAAAGAAAAAAAAACAAAGATCAAATAAAATAATAAAAGAGAACCCATGACTTGTAAGCAATGAAAGAAATAAAGACGAACCAAAAATCCTTTACTGCATGAATGTAGGGCTATGCTTCGAGAGGAAGACAATTTCAAAAAGGAAAATATAAAAGGGAATTTCTAAAAGTTCTGAATAGGAACTTAAAAGAAAAGAAAGAGGCAACAAAGCTGAAAGTCAAACACCTCGTTTCTTTTGAAGTTGGAATTTAAGCTTATATTCTCCTTTCGAATGGGAGGGGGGGAAGGTGGGAGCGTTGGAGGACATGCATTCAATCACTGCTGTCTCTCGTAAGCGCGTCCGGACGCTCTCACAGTTCTCAAGAGATCAGGTGTCCGCACTGCGCAGGGCCTACTGGAGCCATGCTTCCTGGCGCGACGATTTCCTGACATCCATATGTAAATCATATCCATGTTCGTTTTCATTTAAGGAAACCTTATTCTCACGGTACATTACCACGGTAATACAATTTTCTTTACTGGAAAGAATGAAATAATGGATTTTTAACTATTTAAAATGCCAACACAATATTTTATTTCATTGATCTCAAACTGAAAGAAGTACTAGGAAGAAATAATCGACCGCTTTCCTTTGATACAAGGGCCGTTGAGAAAACGAAGCGTCCGACAATTCTTCGTTGCCACGGGAACGTCTTTACCGAGTCCTTACCTAGCAGCGGTAAAGGGATACACAGACAGACCAACATACACGTGCCTCAAACAATTCTTCTATTGTTGTGCGTATTTGTTGCTACGGGAGATTCTTTACTGAGCCGTTGCCTAGCGACGAAAGAGGGATACATATACAGACACATAGACTGAAGGGAGGGATTTATGAAGTACGTCGTTGAAATGGGGTCAGTTGTCATGATATACATCATACCAAATTTCATAAAGATTGGTTCAGGCATTCAAAGGTTAATTTGGAAGGGGGGGGTGTTCATAGAGACACAAAGAACGTGGAAATCGCTTAAGTCTTCTTTGATTTCTTCAAAAATAAGGAAAGTAGGATAAAAATATGTCCAGAAAGACAAATGACTTTGAGCGATATATTTCGTAACTAACATGGAAAGAGTTAATTCCTTTAACATGCTATCTTAGCACTATAAATATTTTCTTTGCATGACATCTTTGACTTTGTTTTAAATAAAGTTTGGTTTATCAGTAGCATTAGAATAATGTATTTCCGTCACTTATCCGACTTCAGATTCTCAGTCAGTCGAAGTGAAGGTAGAGGCCTAGTGGTTGGTTAGAACTCCTGCTCTGTAGGGGACACGATCGGTTCGACTCGAGAGACTAACCTAGCTGAAGTTTTCGAAGCATTTATCTTTGGAAAAATATCTAAAATCATCATTCTGTCATTTGTCACTCCGACACATCGCTTCTGGAAGGAAGAAAGAAAGAAGAAAAAGGAATCAAGGTCGAATAACAGGAGAAGAGAAAACAGGAAACAAATAGGGAAATATGACGCAAATAAATAAAAAGTAAATATGCCCTAAGGAAGGTAATAAAGAAACAAGGAGAAAAGGAAGGAAATTGAGGGAGGGAAATACGGAATGAATACTGAAACAAGGAAAGGAATAATAAATGAGAAAAGAAAGAAAGACAAAATGAAAATAAGAAGGAAACAAAAAATGAAGAAAGAGAAAACAACAAGAAATGGAAAGAATGAGCGGAAAAAGAAATAAACAAATAAAAGGAATGAAGAAGCAAACAAAGAAACGGGAGAAAATGGAAGGAAATAAAGACGGAAACAAATAAGAAAAGGAGGAAAAGACAGAAACACGCTCTGTGTCATAAGTTAATTCACTGCAGTGTTCTGCCCTTTTCTCCAGCACTTGGCAGGTTTTACAGCGGCGTTCCGATATGTAAAAGCAGTAGCTTACACTCTCTATGATATGCATGTTCTTCTTTATTGCCCGCATGAACGAGCTTCCTTCATCATGGAAATGTACCATCATGTAAAGTAATGAACCTGTTAACCTATACACTTTATTAGGTGCCCTTGCAATGAAAAGTATCTGCTGCCACAGAACCAAGTGAATGCAACAAAGTACGCACCTGATGCGTCGTCCAGAACCCCGATATATGAGTAAACGGGCAACTACTTGAAACGCTGACAGTCACTCACCTGATTAAGGAATTGCCAGGTTTTAAGGAATCGTATTCATAAACAGCCGCCATTCAGTTTATCATGAGCCAGCTGAATCCAGTCCACACGTTTCAGTGTCATCATTCCGTCTGCGCCAAGTTTCCCAAAGTGGTCTCTTTCCCTTAATGTATTCCGAATTAAGGTTCTGTGGCAATACGCATCTCCACCATCCGTGCTATGTGTCCTACCAATTTCATCATAATTCTTACAATCAGCCTTGCAGTACAGATTAAGAAGTTGCTCATTTTGGAATATTTACCGTTATCCAGGGATAGCGTAGTTGATATAGCGACTGGTTACTGGCTGCACGGCCGAGGGGTCGGAGTTCGAGTCATATTTGTAACTTATAGGATTTGGAGGAAAAGTAAATCCTAAAATAAATGTATTTATTCACTCCACATATGAAGTAACCACGCAGATTAAACTGATATTCTTCAAAAACGAATATTCATTTCATTCTCCAAGAAAACTACAACCTAAAACTCTCCAGCACAAGTTTCAGTCTCTTTCAACTTCTTCCACCATTTGGCACAATTTCACTCAACCCAGAGATCTCTACGCCTCGTGAAAACCCTCATCGCGTAGAGAGAAAACAAGGGACACCCCAGACAACTGAAAAGCAGCTGCAATGTCGGGTTACACCTGACTGGCTTGTGTTATACAGGCATGAGCGGGAATATTCTGACTCGTTCTTGCTTTCCTCGTACAGTTTCAGCATTGTGCGTGTCCGGAGAATGGTCTCCTTCCCTGCTTTTCTTCAACCCTTCATATTAGGTCTTCTGTCGCGTGTCCCTTCAGAATGAATCTGGAACTGTTGACTTTATGTATTGCTTGGACGGAGGCTGCTACCTACACAGGACAACACAAGTACGGGACAAACGCGGACAGACATGCATGCCTCGAGTGGAATTCGAATTCACGATTCCAGTGTTTGAGCGGGTGAAGACTTTTAGTGCCTTAGACCACGCGGCCACTGCGATCGGCTGTCCCGTACCCACAGGACAGAGGATGTCCGGGGAAACGGTGCCGAATGATCTGAGCAATAAAAGTAGAATTTGGAGGATGTTATAGTAAAGTTGTCGCTGTGCTTAATTAATTAAGAGCTACACCATGAAGGAGTATGGGGGAGTGGATACATAAACCCAAGTTTTCTTGACTTCGGCAATAGGTGGAGGCGAGTGGTCAGCTTCACGCCCCAGCCGCTTTACCCCTAGGGAAAAAGTCCCCGGTATCCACTGGATAGGTTTGGTGGGCCCCACAACCGGTCTGAACGAATTAGAGAGGAAAAAAAACCTTACCCATACCGAGACTCGAATTCCGACCTATTGGCAGTGCAGCCTGTAGCCAGACGCTATCCCGGCTCACAAATGTGGACAGATCAAGCAATTAATTACAACCGTAACAATCTGAGACGCCGTCGAATCACGACCTTGATTCGAACTGCGGACTCCCTGATGTGGCCGCATCTTTGTGGCATCGCATTGAATGTGACAAACACGCTGACTCATGCTACACTCGGATCCTGAAGCAGAGACTGAGTCGATCCGGGTCCTCGGGGCTTTATAAGACAATCCAGAACGATTTCCTTGATTCTGCGTGTTAAATGCATAGAGAGGAAGTCCTGGAAAGAACAGCAATGCCTATTCATGTTATTTACAAGCCGCGGTAGTTCAGTCGATACAGTGAATGCCCAAAACTGCCGACCGGCCCTGCACTCCCTGCAGAAGGGGAAAACCAAGTTCAGACTGGCTCAAGTCCTGTACAGTGGGTATCCCAGGAGATCGAGCGGCTTGAGCGTGAACCTGACAATTTATCCAGACGTACTGCCGACTTTAGAATGGGTGGAGCTTGGCCTCAACAGCGCCAAATTTGCCTTTCTATCTGTAACGTACAGTTGCCCTGCGTAGAGTTACAGTTCCACCGTTCTTGACTTCGGCACTAGATGGATGTGAGTGGTCAGTTTCAGGCCACGGCAGCTTAACCCCCTGGGAAAGAGCCCCCGGTGCCCATTGAATAGGAGGCTAGGTGGACCACAGAGCCAGTCTGGAAACTATAGGAGAGAGAGAAAACTTTGTTTCTGCTTGGAATCGAACATGGATCATCCAGTTCGTAGCCCATCGCTATACAGACGAGTTATATATTTATGTGTATATAATGATGCTGCTGTAGGAGTCCCAACGACCCCCTAAGTCGTGAAACAGTAAAATAGGATCATGAGACCCGCAGGACTAGAAAACATGAATGACTGTGACGGCGAGGACCAGCAGCAATTTTCCCGACCCGATATTGCCGTAACACAGACTAATATAATAGGGGTTGCGAAACATACTGAACGTCAAAAGTGCTCGTGATAAACTTCTGCGGTCTGGGGACGGTAAACAGACGTGCCTATCATGGGGTAGGTGCTTGGGCGCATGCTTCACACGCAGAATTTAATCCAGTCGTAAAAGGCGTCCGTATGTGGCTCGCGAGTCACATTTCCCCCACATGTGCTGTATTTCGCCGAGTAATTGAATGACAGTGAGTAATGAATGGAAATGAATGTAAAAGGAAGCGGCCCTAATATCCCGGTACATCCCTGCAGGGGCTAAGGAAAGCCATGAAAACTTCCGTCAGGACAGTCACCGTCCCGGCCGAGATTCGAACTGAACACCTCTAGAATGTAAGTCAGAAGCGTTACCGGTTGACCAGACTTGCTCGGTATATGCTTTATGGGCGTGTGCGTGAACACGTTCACGCCAACACAAGTTCTCTCCGTGGAAATCCTGGACGGTTCCAGCACCAATCGCTGTAAGAAACACAGAAGTTATGGAGCAGTTCTCTCTTTACTCAGTTGGGTAGGCCGCACACCGGCATGCGTCAAGACATGTAACAGTCAAGACACGATGTCTGCGACATGACACAAAGAAAGGAGCACAACTGAAACGAATAAAATTATGAAAACCTCCGCACACCGGTCTGAGTCATGATGCTGACGTCAGCTTAATGCTGATGAATCACGAATGAAGCAAGACTACGTCTTCTGTCTCATGTTATGATGCTAGTCTTGTCTTGTCTTGTTTGGGAGCGTTGAGTTATAACACCATGTATTCTGAACATGGGCACTCGAAGGAAAAGAGTTGTCAGCTTCAAGCTACAGCCCCCTCATCCTCCGGGAAAAGAACGCTATAGGAAAGCATAAGCTGGGGTCGTGAGGTCATTATGTTACTCTACAATGAGACAAAGTGGAGCGGAAGCTGGCGAGATCCCCATTTGAATGCGTCAGGGACTACCCTGACTGTAATAATTGTGTTTGTCTCTTAACAAAGCCATGACTCCCACTTCCTCTTTTCCCTGCCGCCAAATTGCCCCCTCCCCCAAACCTTGGTCCTCTTTCCTGCCCATCTAATGGCGGCTAAGTGCCCAGGAGGCCTGATTGCTCCAACCTCTTGAAACAGCCTGGGGAGCCACAGAAAAGGGTTGTGGAGCCTTAGAGCACGGCCTTATTTCCGTTCCTCGGCTTTGCTGCGTGTCGTGTTCTACGGTAACTGCCGCTGTCGAAAGATCGATATTTACAATCGATAAACCTCTTACCCTTAATCGATTAGTTACCACCCTGAAGCAGCGTCTTTCTTGAACATTTTATGGTTAATTTTTTGGTCCAAAAAATTCGATCCTAACAGAACCCTAATGTTCACTGTCACAATCACAAAATCTAGTCAGCAGACCCTACTTGAGTTATCTGAATACTGTCACATTCTCAAGAGCTATTTAAGTACGATTCATTTTAATAGCATTCTCCTATGCACATGTATATCTCCCAAGAAGCCTCTTCTCATTATATACTTCCCCACCTAAATCATGATACACACTTTCAATAGGGAGCCGGGATAGAGTAGTCGGTATAGCGATTGTCTATTGGCTGAACGGATGAAGGATCGGAGTTCGAGACCCCGTAGGTACAAGATTTCCTCCTCTCCACGGCAGGGGCGTCAAGCTTACCATTCACCTCCAACTAATGCCGAGATCAAGAATATGTGGATTGATGCATCCACTCCCCCATACGTCTTCATGACGTAGTGCTTAATTAGTTAAGCAGAGGACAACTTTACCTTTTTGACCCATTCCTTACTGTTGACTCTGTGGGAGGATCGCAAACAGCAGGAAACAAGAAACTCAGAATATAGATACACTGTTGCTAAACGACATCGCTGAAACGTCTGTATTCGTTTCGCTTCTAACACAAAGTGTCGCAAGAGCCAGCAAAATCTGGCATATTACATGGACACCTTAAAGCCCAAAGCACTGCTCGTTAGCCACACGAAATCGCGAGACAAACCAATTCTGTTCCCACAAGATTTATCAGGAGTTACAGTTCTGACAGTATGCATCCCCTTGTGTGTCTTAACGTACTTAACATCTGCTTATTCGTGCAGTGCTTATTGCGACATGTTAGGACTCTTCACTTTAGGTCATCTTCAGGCAATACACAACCTATAAAGTAAATCCATAAACTGTGTAAATCATTAAATATGGATCCATATTTTGGTAGATATTAAATTATTACAAATTTCAATTTATACAATTAAAATTCTTGAATTATCAGCTTGACGCCCCGGCCGCTTTACTCCCGGGAAGGAGTACCCAATACCTATTGGCTAGGATGCTTGTGGGCCTCAGAACTAATCTGGAAGCTGTGGAGAAGAGAAAATTCTTGCCCCACCGGGACTCGAACTCCGACTCCTCAGTCGTCCAGCCCGTAGCCAGTCGCTATCCTGCCAAACAAGAGGGGTAACTCACAATATTAAGTTCACAAAAAATAAAGCCAATGGGGCGTATTTAAGCAACTTTTCTACAGCTGCATAAAAGAGGAGGCCAAGCAACGGGAATTTCTCTACGTTTTCTTCTTCCTCTAGATTTCTTATTAGGCCCTCCGGCCTGTTCCCATAAGAATTGCTCTGGAACTATGAACATTATGAACAGTTGGTAGGACTCCTTTGACGAGTGATCAACACTGTCGCAAGTCGGTTACATACACAGGACAATACAAACACATAATAAACGCGGGCAGACATCCATGCCTCGAGCGGGATTCGAACCCACGATCCCACTCTCTGAGCAGGCGAATACGTCTCATGCCTTATACCGCGCGGCCGCTGTTATCAGCACTCTCTGTTGAGATAATGAAGAAAAATAAGCAGGGGAAATCGGCTGCTGATTCCAATTACTTACGTAAAACGTCAACGTCGCGTGAAGCGGGATGACATGAATACAAGAGTAATTAGGAAGAGAGTGTAGATCCTTCATCGTAGAGTGCAGATGGGAGTGACACCTGGTCGGACTCAAGTGTGAAACTTGCCGGGGAGGAAATCCGTCTCTCAGGAATATTCTGTCGCAACTGAGACTTAAATACAAGAAAATAAGAAGAGTGGAGTTCTAACAGAAGGCCATAGTTATCCTTGCAACAGGCCACGGGGACCCAAGTTGTGTGACGTCAAGGCTCCCACATTCTCTAGAAAATCGGTTCACAGATGGCGGTATGAAGGTATAACTTCTGGAAGAAACAAATTTTACATATTAATCAATTTATGAAACAAGGCAGAAATATTGTTTATGCTCATGTGCCGTACGTATTGTCTTCAAAAGTGAAGAACAGGTCCTGGGGCGGTGACAGCAACCGGCACTCATTGGCAACCCTGTCTAACGCCAGAGATTAATTATGATTCGTGTGGGCGCCTCTGTAGTATAGTGGTCAGAGTTCCTGGCTACAGATCCAGAGGTTCCAGGTTCGATTCCCGGCGCTACAAGATTTTCTGAGAAGTAGTAGGTCTCGAACGGGGTCCATTCAGCCTCGTGAGGATAACTGAGGAGCTATTTCAAGGAAATAGCGCCTCCGGTCTAGAAAACCGACAGTGGGGATCTGATGTGCTGACCATGCGACATTCTCTATCCGATAAAGGTGGCACTAACTTGGCCAATATATAGTTCGCTTGCTGATTAAAGCCACGGAGTTTGTGGTAGGGGAAAGCAGCGTTCTGACGAATGTTTTGCTTATGTTGAAATTAACATAGGCTGTAGAAGACCGTCATCAAATTAATATAAATAATTAAGAGGCGTGGGTAGAAGAACATTCAATTCCGATCTGCCTTCGAATTCTCTAACTGTTTTACGAAATGTGTCGTACCGTACTGTTGTGCTAGAGAAACTCGTAACTAAACGCACCACATAATGGCTGAGAGAAAGAGGCATTCCTTTTGAACAAAAAATGTTAAAAAAAAAAGTTATAAAATTCTGCATGCCAAGAATTATAAAGCAACGTGTTTACGACACTGTCAAGAATCATGGCTGCAATGTTTTCGTTCCTGACTCTGTGCAGTGTTGTGTGGTTTGCAGCAATGCATTTATATCTGCAGCGAGGGGGGCCTTAACGCCAATGAAGCATGGAAAACCGAAAAGAATACATGTGGAAAGTATATTTCTTTTAACTTTAATCTTTAGATGATTGGGAGAGCAGAAGAGTCAAAGAGAGCTCTCCTACATCTCCCTGGTCCCAGTTCCAATCTGCGCGCCGCACTTGAGGGATTTCTAAGCCGCTCTCACCCGCCTGACACATGAAGGGAGGCACCGCTCGTTTGTAAGCGGATTACAGAGAAAGAAAATATCCCTCTTGAAAAGACGCCGGTACTGGAGTGCAAGCGCTTGACTTATGTCTGTCCACATTCTAAGTGGTGGCAGGTAGGTTGCCAGAAACACTTTTATGGTTCATACTATGACAGTGAAGAGAATCTAGAAGTGGGCACTACAATATGGGAGAAGATCAAATTGAATTTCTTAACAGATTTTAGAATGAAATCCGCTTGTAATAGAATCCCAACTGATCTGAACATTCTTTCCACTTCGTGAAGTTTCCGGCATTTACTAGTAGTTTCTAAAGGGTTATGACGTTGATGTATAATACTCAGAATTATTGGGTTTTTGGACATTGTCCATCTTCCGGAATTCTAGGAACTATAAAACACGACGTTTCGGAAACTTGATCTGTTTCCGTCCTCAGGTGACGGGGGAGACACCTATTCTGTTATCTCCCTCCGAATTAGCCTACTCTCAGATAATAAACAGCTGTACTGAATCTGACAAGGGGTTGTCCAGTGATTGAGGTTAGCTATTTCTAAGGGACCCAACAGACTAGGTGTCTCCCCCACTCACCTGAGGACGGAAAGAAATCAAGTTCTCAAAAGGTTGTATTTTCTAGTTTCTAGA